>NW_024870995.1:252500-470000 GCF_019054845.1 Dipodomys spectabilis | reverse complement strand
CCCAGTGTCCAAACATGCTATAGGAACTATAGATGATCATTTTGATGTGTGTGTGTATATATATATATATATACATCATATAGTAGTTTAACAGTAAACACTGAGCATGAAGCAAGTCTAATTATAAAGTTAATGTTCTTTTCCAGGATATATCCTTATATAATGTATCACCAGTAAGGTGCTGCATGGCATAAAACAACCTAATTTCCTTGTTTGTTGGGTTAATTTTCTAAGAAACTCAGCAGATCTTTATTTTGTGCCGTACTTGGGCTTGAACTAAGGGCCTCACACTCTTCCTTTGCTTTTTTGCTCAGGCCTGGCACTGAGGGGGCTGGACCCCTCCCACATCAGGACCCCTCCCACACATCAGGACCCCTCCCACAAGGCCCCCCTCCCACACATCAGGACCCCTCCCACACATCAGGACCCCTCCCACACATCAGGACCCCTCCCACACAAGTCTTTTCTGCTCCACCTATAACTAGACTTAAATTCCCGCAAGGGGGCGCACTCTCCAATACAACCTCTGCCTGATGGACGGCTAAGCAAGGCTCCAGTGGCCCACACTGGAAAACGCTGGGCCGGCATCTGGAGGCCTGGAGATGGAATCAGAGGGCATTTCCTACTTGGGGCCTCCCAGCCCCTCGCACTGGGCTTCATGGGGACGGTGAGTGAGGAGCCCGAGGAACCGGTTGGCCCAGGAAGGATGGGCGGCTGGAGGAGAGCTGTGGACGTTGGCAACTGTAAAGGAAGCCCTGGCTTCTGGTCTCAGCGGAGCGGCCTGGCTAGGGCTTTGTCATCTAGCCAGGATCCGGGCGTCATAACCTTGCCACTCTGAGCAACTCGTGGAGGACACCTGGCCTGCTCCTGGCCTCTGTGCTGCCTGTGACCTTGGCTGGAAGTCCAGACGCTGGAGCAGGTGTGTGCAGGGCAGGGGTTCTCTCCTGGGCTCGCGGGGAGTCAGGCGCAGCGATTCGCACGTCATCCCAGCACACCGGGCGCTCAGGGAGGAGGCCCAGGGATTCTAGGCCACCCTGCGCTAGGCAGTGAGACTTTGTCTCAAGAATGCAAAACCAAGCGAGGAAAAGCCACTGAGGGCCTTGTCCTGGGGAGTGGTGCGCGCCCTCTGCGGCTGACTGCAGCCAGAGCGCGCACCCTGTTGTGTTTGTTGCTTTATCTGGGCTGTCTCATTTTTACTTGGGGGGCGGGGGCGGGGGAAGTGAATAGTGAGGCTTTGAACAGTTGTGGGCAAGTTTCCCTGTGAATTTACAAGCATGTCTTGGATACTCATTATATTTTACAATTTAAATGTATAATAAAAAAATAAAGGGCAACAATGTTCAACAAGAAATGTACTCTTTACCTTACATAATGCCACTGTACATCACCTTTATAATAAAATAAATGTTTAAAAATGGGGGGCACTGGGCTGGGAAGGTGGCTCAGTGGTAGAGCGCTTGCCTCACATGCATGAGGCCCTGGGTTCGATTCCTCAGCACCACATAAGCAGAAAAAGCCAGAAGTGGGAGCTGTGGCTCAAGTGGTAGAGTGCTAGCCTTGAACTGAAGAGCTGAGGGACAGCACCCAGGCTCTGAGTTCAGGCCCATGACTGACAAAAAAAATAACAAATGAGGAGCACTAACATCTCCCAACATGGCTGGAAGATCTGGCAAGGCCGGGCCAGCGGGCCCCGGAGGGACCCCGCACCTTGGCACTGCAGTGAGTTCATCTGCAAGGACGTCTCTGGGGCGCTGCAGGAAGCCAGGCAGCTGGTAAAAGAAGTTTCCATGAGGCAGAAAATCTGGGCAGGAAAGGAGAGGAAGGACAGGCGGGAGAGAGTGTCCCAACACAGTCCCCGAAGCCTGAAGCCGGGCGCCAGTGGCTCACCCCTGTAATCCCAGCTAGTCAGGAGGCTGAGATCTGAGGATGGCGGCTCCAGGAGGGAAAGTCTGTGAGACTCTTACCTCCAATGAACCACCAGAAAACCAGAAGTGGAGCTGTGCTCACATGGTAGAGCACCAGCCTTCAGTGAAAGAGCTCGGGTACCGTGCCCAGGCCCTGAGTTCAAGCCCCATGACCCCCCAGAAAAGTTCTGCCTTCTCCCCCCTCCCCACGCTCACTCTCTCCAACCTTCTGTTCCCCTTCCTCACCTGAAGAACACAGGGCAGGAACAGCACCTGCGGGGGAGAAGAGGCGGGCGGGGGCTGCACTGTGAGACTGGCAGCTGCCTGGCCCCAGAGACCTGGGTGGCTTCAGTGGGTGGCTCAGGTGGGTGGTGGGTCAGGTGGCCCGGGGCGCCCAGGGCCACAGGGCCCGGCCGCAGCCTCCACGCCAGGCTGGGAGGCGGCCTCCATGGCAGCAAATCCATGGCCTGGCCTTTGTCACCCTGAGGCTCCCAGCACCCCTCTCACTGTTGTCTCTGGAACGTTCCTTCCTAGCTTCCCTGCCTTACTAGTCTGCCTCAGCACCTCACGGGGCGGGGGGAGGGGGGTGCGCAAGATGAGGCCACTCAGTGTTCACTCCTGTTCTGGAATTTTCTGCTCACTTGTCTGGCCCTCTGCCACGCCGGAAGTGAGGCCCGGTGCTGCCATGCACACTGGGGGGGGGGGGGGGGGGTTGGGCAGTTGGGATCTGGCCAGGGGGGATCAAAGCACCCTTCTGCAGGGCTGAGCGGAGCGTCTGTCTGGGCGCCGTCACCCTCACCCAGCAGCCACGCTGCAACAGTTGCGTGGTAGCGTTAGATATATTTAGGAGGATTCTTTGTATTTGAGACAGTGGCTACTCCTCCGCGGTCCCTTCCTTGGCTTGGAAGCCGGGCTTTCTACGGGCTCCCCGGCCGGTGCTCAGAGCTGCTCTGCCCAGTTCTGGCGCAGGCCGGGCTTCGGGTGCTCTCCAGGACGCCAGCACAGTTAAGATTGCCCAGAGCTAGAGCCTGGTGTTACCGGGCTGTTAGCATGTGGATCTGATCTTAAATCAAGCTAAATGATGTTTTAAAAGTTGTTTGCTTTCTCCTTAAATCTCTACTCCCCTACCCCCCCCCCCCCCCAGTCCCTTTTACTTCACAGCCACTGAGAGGCTGCGACCTTCACATTCCAAAGCCCCACATATGGGGGTAGAGGGCTCTAAGGTTATCACAGAACATTCTAGAGATAAAGCCCTGGCCCCAGGGGAGCTGGGGCTAGAGAACGGGAGCAGTGGGGGGCTGGGAAGGTGGCTCAGTGGTAGAGCGCTTGCCTTGCATGCCTGAGGCCCTGAGTTCGATTCCTCAGCACCACATAAGCAAAAAGAAAATAAGCCGAAGTGGCGCTGTGGCTCAAGTGGTAGAGTGCTAGCCTTGAGCTGAAGGGCTGAGGGGCAGTGCCCAGGCCTAGAGTTCAGGCCCCATGACCAGATCCCCTCCCAAAAAAAAAAGAAAGAAAGAAAAAAAAAAGAGAACGGGAGCAGTCCCTGCTAGGGCTGGAAGCAGAATTACTCTAGGCAGGGGAGCTGCAGCAACCCAGCTCTCAAAGCGGGGGAACTGCTGTCTCCTGGTTGTCCTGGGTGGGAGAGTGTTTGCACAGGCCATGGCGTGCAAATCTTCCTGACACGCGCTCTCTCGTCCACAGAAGGATGATCCCAGTCAGATCCGAGGTTGGCATCAGCATCCAGCCTGAGGCTGGAGCAGACGGTGGGACCCTGCCTGCCCCTGAGCTGCGGGCGGCATTTAAACCGCAGCGTACACCGGGCCACGGCCACCAGGCCACCGCAGCCACAGGAGCCTTCCTGGCTTCACCGAGTGAAGCAGCGGCCACGGTTCCCCATGCTGGTCCCCTTCACGGAGTTGGGTGTTTCTAGGCCATGAGAGCAGCCACAGAGGCCCCAGAGCCCTGAGTTGGGAGCCAGCCCCCGCTCCACCTCTGCCGCCCCGTGCTGGCTGGCAGTGCCCCCACTCACGGAGCCGGGAGATGCACGTGTGAGGCCTTGCTCCTGGAGGGCCGAGGCCTAAGGGGCCAGGGCAGAGGGAAGGCTGAAGTGCCCGCTGGCCTCCGGCTCCTCTCCGCTGGCAGGATTCTCACCAAGGAGAATGAGAAGCGGCTCTCCTGGGAAGTGACTTCCCAGAGCCCCCAGCTGGCTGGAGGATCCTGACCGGCTCCCCTGGCGCTGGTTCGCACACAGCCACCAGAGGGCAGCGGCCGCCCTGGCCAGGCGGTCAGCTCCCAGCATGACGGGAGGAGGCCCCGGGATGTCAGCTGGGAGCAGCAGCTGTTCCCCCTCTGGGCTTATACTCATGGAGTACAAGTTGGGAATGGCCTGGCCAGGCCCCCAAGGGTGTCCAGCAGGCCCAGGCTGAGGTCTGGGCTCCTGGCCGTGTCACAGGCAGGATGGAGGCGGAGGAGTCACAGTTTTCACCGGTGGGTGAGTCTCCTCCGACCTGGAGTTGCACGGCCCAGGCTGGGGTGAAGGGTCTCAAACCCCGCAGGACCTTTGCCCTGAGCTCTCCTGAGGCTCTCCTGGGCGTGCAGAGTGGGAGGCTGGGCTGGGCTGGCTTCTGAGGTCAGGGCCAGGGAGAAGGATGGCGAGGGATCTGCCGAGGGAGCAGCAGCGCTGTCAGCAGATCCTTGGGCCTCAGACTTTCCCCACCCTGAGAGAAACCCTGGGAGGCCTCGGCCAGCTGGTCACTGACCTCGGTCAGCGTCAGGAACTCCCCCCGGACCTGCCCAGAGTCTTACCAGGACGGTGAATGTTCCCTAAACAGACCGTCCGCTCGGAAGGTCCAAGTCCAGCAAGTTCACACAGATTAGAAACACTTGAATGTCTGCAACAGGGCCTGGATCCGGGAAGGTGGGGCTTGGGGTTCGCCAGGAGAAGCCCAGGGCCACACACAGACAGACAGACGGCCACCAGCCACGCCTCAGCTGTTCATCTGCCTCAAAGCCAGCGTCTGTGGTCCCAGGAGACAGGATGGAGACAGTCTGGGGCCAGCATGGCTGACCGGCTTTGGAAAGGCTGTGAGTTCTGTGCCCTCCATGACTCAAGCTGGGCCAGGGACACACTGGAATGCACCATCAACTTCTGAGGTCATGAGCTTGTCCCCTGGGAGGGGTTACAGGAAATAAACAAATAACGAGCGGTCTGCAGCTGTGGAACTGAGTTGGCCTGGGGGGGGGTGAGAAGCCGCGGAGGGGCAGGGAAGGGGAGTGGGCTTCTGCCAGGCAGCCGGGCAGACGCGAAGCCCCTGGGCTCTGACCCACGTCAGGGGTGGACGTGCCAGGTGGTTGGGGCAGGACAGAGGGCGTAGAGGTGGGCTAGGGCTGGTAGGGTCTCTCGAGGGTTTCTCCTGCAGAGATAGGATTCCCAGGAGCTCTGAACCTGCCATGCGGCAAGACAGAAATGTCAGGAAGAGGCCAGGCTGGGTATGAAACCAGGGGGTTGGACCCCGGGCCCCAAGTCCAGGAGTCCCAAGCGAGATCTGACCGCTCACCACCGCATGCTGCTGAGCAGGCCGGCCTGTTCCCGAGCTCAAGAGGACGGCCACTTCTGCAGCCTCGGGTTCCGGAGGTGGCAGGCTGGCCAGTGACAGCCAGGAGGGCGGCCCGCACAGCGCTAGCCACAGCCAAACGCAGAAAGCAATGTCCGCCCAGCTGGCGGGGGCACGGGGGGCGGGGGGCCTGACTCCTCGTAGTCCTCACTCCACTCAGGCCCTTGACAGGCCCGACAAGGCCCACTCACAGTGTGGGCATCTGTCCACCACAGAGTAAGCGACAGTCCAACGCAAGGCCAGGCACTGGGGCCCACGCCTGTCACCCTAGCTATCAGGAGGCTGAGATCTGAGGATCGCAGTTCAAATCCAGCCCAGGCAGGAAAGTCCCTGAGACTCATCTCCAATTAACATCAAAAAACCAAAAGTGGTGCTGTGGCTCAGAGTGGTAGAGTGCTAGCCTTGAGCAAAACAAAGCTCAGGACAGTACCCAGGACCTGAATTCAACCCCAGACTAGTGCACACGTGCACACACACAGAGAGAAAGACTGAAAAACAGCCAGGCTCTGGGAGCTCATGCCTGTAATCCTGGCTACTCAGGAAGCTGAATCTGAAGACTGTGGTTTGAAGCTGGACAGGGCAGGAGTCAGTGAGACTTATCTCCAGTTAATCTAGATTTGAGCAAAAGGAGCTTTAGGGAAGCGCTCAGGTCCAGAGTTCAAGGCTCAGGACTGGCAAAGAAATAATAAAGACCAAAGAACAGCTGTGACCTGTGCCTAGTCACGGTGACACAGGAGGAGGAGCTCCAGACCTGTGCTGGCCCATCCACAGTGAAGAGGGTCCGGGACGCTTAGTTTGGACAGAATGAGTGTGAATGTCCCCAGCCTGCGCTGGAAGTCAGCTGGACCTGGAGGGGATTCTGGGGCTCAGGTGCAGGCCCCTGTCATCCAAAAAACAAGGGGGCTCAGAGCCCTGGGGCATCTGAACTAACGCGGGCAGCCAGGGCAGATGGAAGCCAGGAGCACTGGCTTCCTGAGGCAGGGGCAGCTGCAGGTTGGAGAGGGCAGGTCCTGGGCTCATCCGCTGGGGTTGAGGCCCAGGCACAGTTTCATCAGAGGGACAGGGCAAAGCTTGACCACAGAGGATCAGAGACGGCTGGTGTAGAGAGCATGTGGGGGTCGATGCTGAGGGGCAGGGGGTCCAGAAGGTTCACAGAAGCCCCGTGCAGACGGCACCAGGGTTGGGGCAGGGGAGCCACCTAGGGGGTAGAGATGGTCCTGGTGGATGCTACGCCCCAGGCTGTGACACCGAGTTTGACATTGCAAGGATAGCTTCCACTGGAGACTCCAGATGAGGCTCTGGAGCTGGCCCCGAGGAGCTCAGGGCTGACTTGAGGCTGAGGGGTTGGTTGGGGCGGCAGGGAGCGTGCAGGGGCAGGGGCAGGCGCTGGGCTGGTTTTACAAGGGCTCTGAAGGCGGAGGAGCCTCGAGGAGAGAAGTCACATCCTGCAAAATGGGGGTTCACGGCAGCAATGGCCTTTGCCTGCCACTAGAGTGAGTGGCAGAGGAGGGCGGGCACAGGAGCCGCCTGGCAGGGTTTGGGTAGTCCTGAGATTGAAGTCAAGAGTCCATGACTGGACAGCCAGGTGCTGCTGGCTCTCACGGTCATCCTCGCTACTCAGGAAGCTGAGATCTGAGATTGGAGGCTCAACCTCAAGACTCTCATCGCCAATTAGCTAGCAAAAAGCCAGAAGTGGAAGTGTGGCAAGTGGTAGAACACCAGCCATGGATAGAAAAAGCTGCCCCAGGGCCAAAGCCTCGGGTTCAAGCCCCAGCACACACAAGGCAAGACATAAACAGGATCAAACAAGGAGGGCCACCCAAGGGTGCCCTGCCGGGAGCTAGGCAGGTAAAGGGTGAAAATGTGGCCAACGAGGGGGTGTCTGAGGACAGAGAAGGCACTGAGGTCTGAGGAAGCCGCCTCCAGGGCTTGGCTCCCCGGCATGGACAGAGAAGCAGTGGTCCTGCCTCCAGGTTGTCGGAGTCTCCCTCAACATAGGGCCTGCACCCAATAAATGCTCCATTAGTGTGATCCTTTGGGGTTATGCAAGAGCCCACAGGCCACTGAGACTACCTGAGACCACCTGAGATCCCACCTGAGACCTCACCTGAGATCCCACCTGAGACCTCACCTGAGATCCCACCTGACACCTCACCTGAGATCCCACCTGAGACCTCACCTGAGACCTCACCTGAGATCCCACCTGAGACCTCACCTGAGATCCTACCTGAGACCTCACCTGAGACTACCTGAGACCACCTGAGATCCCACCTGAGACCTCACCTGAGACCTCACCTGAGACCTCACCTGAGATGCTACCTGAGATCCCACCTGAGACCTCACCTGAGATCCCACCTGACACCTCACCTGAGATCCCACCTGAGACCTCACCTGAGACCTCACCTGAGATCCCACCTGAGACCTCACCTGAGATCCTACCTGAGACCTCACCTGAGACTACCTGAGACCACCTGAGATCCCACCTGAGACCTCACCTGAGACCTCACCTGAGACCTCACCTGAGATGCTACCTGAGATCCCACCTGAGACCTCACCTGAGACCTCACCTGAGACCACCTGAGATCCCACCTGAGACCTCACCTGAGACCTCACCTGAGATCCCACCTGAGATCCCACCTGAGACCTCACCTGAGATCCCACCTGAGACCTCACCTGACACCTCACCTGAGATCCCACCTGACACCTCACCTGAGATCCCATCTGAGATCCTCACCTGAGACCACCTGAGATCCTACCTGAGACCTCACCTGAGACCTCACCTGAGACCTCACCTGAGATCCCACCTGAGACCTCACCTGAGATCCCACCTGAGATCTCACCTGAGATCCCACCTGAGATCCTCACCTGAGACCACCTGAGATCCTACCTGAGACCTCACCTGAGACCTCACCTGAGATCTCACCTGAGATCCCACCTGAGATCCTCACCTGAGACCACCTGAGATCCTACCTGAGACCTCACCTGAGACCTCACCTGAGATCCCACCTGAGACCTCACCTGAGATCCCACCTGACACCTCACCTGAGATCCCATCTGAGATCCTCACCTGAGACCACCTGAGATCCTACCTGAGACCTCACCTGAGACCTCACCTGAGACCTCACCTGAGATCCCACCTGAGACCTCACCTGAGATCCCACCTGAGACCTCACCTGAGATCCCACCTGAGACCTCACCTGAGATACCATCTGAGATCCCAACTGAGATCCCACCTGAGACCTCACCTGAGATCCCACCTGAGATCCTACCTGAGATCCCACCTGAGACCTCACCTAAGATCCCACCTGAGATCCTCACCTGAGACCTCACCTGAGATCCCACCTGAGACCTCACCTGAGATCCCACCTGAGATCCTCACCTGAGACCTCACCTGAGATCCCATCTGAGATCCCAACTGAGATCCCACCTGAGACCTCACCTGAGATCCCACCTGAGATCCTCACCTGAGACCTCACCTGAGATCCCACCTGAGACCTCACCTGAGATCCCACCTGAGACCTCACCTTAGACCTCACCTGGGATCCCAGCTGAGACCTCACCTTAGACCTCACCTGAGATCCCACCTGAGATCCTACCTGAGATCCCACCTGAGACCTCACCTGAGATCCCACTTGAGACCTCACCTGAGATCCCACTTGAGACCTCACCTGAGATCCCAGCTGAGACCTCACCTGAGATCCCACCTGAGATCCTACCTGAGATCCCACCTGAGATCTCACCTGAGATCTCACCTGAGACCTCACCTGAGATCCCATCTGAGATCCTCACCTGAGATCCCACTTGAGATTCTACCTGAGATCCCACCTGAGACCTCACTTGAGATCCTCACCTGAGATCCCATCTGAGACCTCACCTGAGATCCCACCTGAGATCCTACCTGAGACCTCACCTGAGATCCCACCTGAGACCTCACCTGAGATCCCACCTGAGATCCTACCTGAGACCTCACCTGAGACCCCACCTGAGATCCCACCTGAGATCCCACCTGAGATCCTCACCTGAGACCTCACCTGAGATCCCAGCTGAGACCTCACCTGAGACCTCACCTGAGATCTTCACCTGAGACCTCACCTGGGATCCCAGCTGAGACCTCACCTTAGACCTCACCTGAGATCCCACCTGAGATCCCACCTGAGATCCCACTTGAGACCTCACCTGAGATCCCACCTGAGATCTCACTTGAGACCTCACCTGAGATCCCACTTGAGACCTCACCTGAGATCCCAGCTGAGACCTCACCTGAGATCCCACCTGAGATCCTATCTGAGATCCTACCTGAGATCCTACCTGAGACCTCACCTGAGATCCTACCTGAGACCTCACCTGAGATCCTACCTGAGATCCTACCTGAGATCCCACCTGAGATCCTACCTGAGATCTCACCTGAGATCCTACCTGAGACCCCACCTGAGATCTCACCTGAGATCCTACCTGAGACCTCACCTGAGACCTCACCTGAGATCCCACCTGAGATCCTACCTGAGATCCCACCTGAGATCCCACCTGAGACCTCACCTGAGACCTCACCTGAGACCTCATCTGAGATCCCACCTGAGATCCTCACCTGAGATCCCACCTGGGATCCCAGCTGAGACCTCACCTGAGACCTCACCTGAGATCCCACCTGAGATCCTACCTGAGATCCCACCTGAGATCCCACCTGAGACCTCACCTGAGACCTCACCTGAGACCTCACCTGAGATCCCATCTGAGATCCTCACCTGTCCAGGCTCTTTGGTCAGCAGGAAGAAATCTGCAGTACTAAAGGAGGCATGCAGACCCCCTGGGGAGTGCACCGCAGCCGCAGACACTCAAGGACAGAGGAGCACATCACCTCCATTTTCCTTTGTCTCATCAGACTTGCTCACAAAACACCTGAAAGGTAAAACGAAGACCCTGCCTTTCCAGTGGGGCCCCAGGGGCCCGCCCACCCGCCGAGCACGGCTGTCTCCACTCAACAGGCCTGCTGGCCCTGGCACACGGACTTCTTCCCTCTCTGAAGGAACCCCAGGAGGCCCAACCCCAGGGGGGACTGGCTTGCTCAGGACAGGTGCGTCCTCCACACCAGGGGCATCTGCTGGTGGCCGCTTTTTTCCAAGCTTGGAGGGTCTCAGGTGCTTTCTCCGCAGCATGTACACAAAGACAAATGTGCCCCTTCACAGGGGTGTGAATCCGGCTGCCCCTCTTCAGGATTCCTGACCTGCTGGGGGTACTGAGAGCCCCAGGAACCCCGCGATGAGCTGAGGTTCAGGGGTGGACTGACCCCCAGGGGCCCGGGGTCCGGGCCCAGCCGTGGAGCGGAGCTGCACCTGCCAAGCCTGGCTTCCTCCAGGCCAGGGGCTCCGATGACCAGGCCCTGCCCCCCCTCACACCGTGGGCATGGGGTCTCTGTGGGGTTCTTCGCAGCCGGCACCTGGGTCGGGGTTGTCCGTGGGCATGGGACACCTGCTCTGCTCTTCCAGGGTCTGGCCCTGACTGGCTCTGCTGCTCATGGAAACTCTGGGTTCAGAAGGCTTCCTGCCTGATCCCATGTCAGCCCTTATAGCATCCCCGGGAGGGGCCTGACCCCACGCAGAGGCGGGAGCTGGGAGGAGGGCTGACCCCGGCAGGGGCGGGGAGGAGGGCTGACCCCAGGCAGGGACGGGGACTGGGAGGAGGGCTGACCCCACACAGAGAGAGGAGGAGGAGGGCTGACCCCACACAGAGAGAGGAGGAGGAGGGCTGACCCCACACAGAGGGAGGAGGAGGAGGGCTGACCCCACACAGAGGGAGGAGGAGGGCTGACCCCACACAGAAGGAGGAGGAGGAGGACTGACCCCACACAGAGGGAGGAGGAGGACTGACCCCACACAGAGGGAGGAGGAGGAGGACTGACCCCACACAGAGGGAGGAGGAGGACGGACCCCACGCGGGGGAGGGGGGCCCAGGACACAGCAGCTCACATGAAGTCACAGTGTGGCCTGAGTCTGGGACAGGGAGAGTGGAGGCCGGCTCCGCCCGTCCTGTGCTTGGGGGTAGAAACGTGGGTCCCCGCTGGGTGCGACTGGCCACCATCCTGGGCCGCCTCTCCCCATCCAAGATGCTTCTCTCTATAACCACAGAATCCGGAAGCTTCCAGGAAAGGCCCGGCCTCGCCTCAACCCGGGCCACCAGACCCTCCCTCGGTGCCACGGGAAGGTGCCCGAGGGCCTTCCACGCCGCCGGGAGGGAGCAGCCCTCCCCCACTTTACATCCAGGAGCCAGGCCGCTCTTACCTCAGGAGATGTAGGAGAAGGTCAGGGGCCGGAACCCCTGGGCCCCCTTGGTACAATCTGGGCGCAGCAGCAAGGGCCCCAGCCCTGGGCCCCCTTCCCACTTCCTAACTCTGTCCTCCACCTGATCCTGTGAATTGCTCAAGATGAAGACTCTAGGTCACTTGGGCCAAAGGCTTGGTACCCTACTGCCTTTGGCCTGCCTGGGGTCAGCAGAGTCCCTGGGAGCTGGGGCCTTATCCTGACGTAGGGTGTCTGTGTGTGTGTGTGTCTATGTGTGTGTCTGTGTGTCTGTGTCTGTGTGTGTGTGTCTATGTGTGTGTGCTGTGTGTGTGTGTCTGTGTCTGTGTGTGTGTCTGTGTCTGTGTGTCTGTGTGTGTGTGTGTGTCTGTGTGTCTCTGTGTGTCTCTGTGTGTCTGTGTCTGTGTCTGTGTCTGTGTCTGTGTCTGTGTCTGTGTCTATGTGTCTGTGTCTGTGTGTGTGTGTCTGTGTCTGTGTGTGTGTGTGTGTCTGTGTGTCTGTGTGTGTCTGTGTGTCTGTGTGTGTGTCTCTGTGTGTCTGTGTGTGTGTCTGTGTGTCTGTGTGTGTCTCTGTGTGTCTGTGTGTGTGTCTGTGTCTGTGTCTGTGTGTCTGTGTCTGTGTGTGTGTGTCTGTGTCTGTGTGTGTGTCTGTGTCTGTGTGTCTGTGTGTGTGCTGTGTGTGTGTGTCTCTGTGTGTCTGTGTGTGTGTCTGTGTGTCTGTGTGTGTCTCTGTGTGTCTGTGTCTGTGTCTGTGTCTGTGTCTGTGTGTCTGTGTCTGTGTGTGTGTGTCAGAGACGAGCAGCAGCTGACGTGTGAGGCGGTGGCCTGTTTGCACTCCCTGGCTGTGGGGAGGCTCTGGGAGTTTCTCTTCACAGCTGGAACTCGTAGGAGGAGGCTGCTGTCCTGCGGGCTGGGGGACAGGAGCAGAGGCTGCTCACGGTGAGTGCGGGCCTGGGGCAGAGCTGGGCGGGCCAGGCTGTAGGGAGTTACAGAAAGCCCTTTCCTCCCAGACCCTGCTCAGCAAGGAACCCGTTAGTGAGCAGGTCCTGTCTGTGGAGGCCTGCGGCGAGAGGTCCTGTCTGTGGAGGCCTGCGGGGAGAGGTCCTGTCTGTGGAGGCCTGCGGGGAGAGGTCCTGTCTGTGGAGGCCTGCGGGGAGAGGTCCTGTCTGTGGAGGCCTGCGGGGAGAGGTCAGCAGAGCCCGCTGAGGGTGGCTGTGCCACACAGCCACGGCCAGCGGTTCAGAGGTGTCCTCGAGGGACGCCGGGCAGAGATGGTGTGGAAGGAAGCTGACCCTTTGGGGCAGTCATCTGAGGTTGTGGAGAAACTGAGGGTAGGCTGGGCATGAGGAGCGGAGCAAGTCCCGGAGTGGCGGAGGGGCCCCGTGCTGGGACGATAGGGAGGGGGGGCTCTGGGGCAGAGGCCAGGGTGGGGCCTTGTGGCTGGGCCCCAAGGGGTCCCCAGTGCACCACCAGCCCGGCCTCAGCTGGGGGAAGGGCTGCTGCCTGCCTGCCACCAAGGGGCTCCCCAGGGAGAAGGACGGAGGGGGGCGGGGAGCACCTGAGGCTTAGCTGGGGGTTCATCACTGCAAGTCCCTAAGGGTGAAGTGGAGCTGAGGTCTGGGCTCTCGGGGTCCCAGGCGGGCCTCAGGCCTGGGAGGGCTGAGCCCCCCAGTGTGAGTGCGTGGCCGGCCGGAGTGTGCTGAGGGTGAGCGTGCGTCCTAGGTGGAGAGAGGATCCGTCCTGTGGCACACATGTCCTCACACCTAGGGGCCTGTGCCTGTTCACAGTGTGTCCACACATCCGGCAGTCAGGGCGTGGGTCTGAGCCAGGACTCTGCAGGGTGTGTGTGGCTGGTGGCCTGGTCTGCGATCGCAGCTGCCCCGGGGCAGAGCCGTGTGGGGTGGCGGTGTGGATGGCGTTGGAGGCACACGCGTGGGAAGGCCCGTGAACATACACCATTCCTACGTGTGTGGTGTGTCTGCATGTTTTCACTGTGTGATAGGTGTGTTTGCACATGCCCCGGGGCCTGTTCGAACCCAGGTGGAGAAACTGTGTACATGCCCTGTGCAGTCTCTCCATGCCGGTGGCTTCCTGGTGGCCAGGGCCCCCGGGCTCCCGGCCCCCCGCCCGGTCATTCTCAACCCACTTAGTACACTCGGGCTGTGTCCTGGGGCCTCTTGTCACAGCGTGGCTCCGTGTGAGCACCACAGTGAGCTCAGCTGGTCGTTCATTCCAGGGTCTTCTGTGAGGGAACTCGGTAACTCCAGCCCCCCCCACCGCCCCCCCCCCCCCGCCTGCCCCGGGCCCAGCTCCACAAAGCAGGGCTGCGGGCTCCCTCGGCACCGCCGCCTCTCCTTGGCTCTGATTGTGGTTTTGACAGCGCTGCGGCGGTCTTGTGTGTGTTTGTGTTGTGGTTCTTCTGTTTGTGGCAGGTGAGGAGAAGTTTCTAATTAACAGCACTCTCCTCTGCATTTAGATTAAAATGCAGGATTTGAAGCAAACGGTGCAGTAGTTGGAAAGCAGAGGTGAGGGTTGTGTGCAGATCTGCTCTTTGAGACCACACCGGGCAGGGCTCAGGGAGGCCTCCCTGGGGGAACATCCTGCCAGGGCCCTCTGGGAAGTCCTCGTGGGAGCTGCCCTCTCGCGCAGCCCTCGACTGTTGGCTGGGCTCCTGTGTGTGGTGAGCCCCGGCAGCCCACGTGAACGCACGGGCACAGCCAGGAAAGGCTGTCGGGAGGTGTGGCTCGTGTGGAAGAGGACAAGCTGTGGCATGAGATCCTGGGTTCAAGCCCCAGTGTTGGCACAAAACAAAACCCCCAAACCTTGAGCATGCACCCCTTTTTATAGACAAGAACGCCGTCACCCATCTGGGAAGGAGGCCAGGGCATTAGTCTTGGCTGCTAAATAACAATTACCCAAACATAATGACTTGGCCCAGCAGTTATCCATTATCTCTTGGGCCAGGAATTCACCAGGGTCCAGCCAGGCTGCCGGCCTCTGCCCTTGATGTCTACGCCTTAGCTGGACCCTGACCGCTGGGGCTGGAGTCACCCAGGGTTCACACAGTGTCCACCGGAACGCAGCTGGGAATCCCTCACCCCAGGGAAACAGCCAGGGGACAGAGAAGCCACAGGGCCGCTCACGTGCCGCGCAGCGCTGTGGAGCCTGGCCAGCATCGCCAGGAGGAGGATGTGCAGGGAAGGCCTGGCTGGCCAACTCGGAGATGGGATTCCATCAGCCACGGTCCGGAATTCAAGCCCAGGGTGGTCTGACTCCAAGCCTGCAGAGTTTTTGTTTTGTTTTGTTTTTTGTTTGCTGGTCCTGGGGCTTGAACGCTGGGCTTGGGCTCTGTCTCTGAGCTTCTTTTGCTCCAGGCTAGCACTCTACCACCTGAGCTGTAGCACCACTGCTGGCTCTTTTTTTAAATATGGTACCGAGGAATCGAACCCAGGGCCTCATGCATGGTAGGCAAGCACTTTACCACTGAGCCACCTTCCCAGCCAAGCCTGGCTTCTTAACACGGGCTTCCATCTCCAAATCTACCAAGGATTCTGTAACCAGGGCCAGGCCAAACCAACCCCAGGATGCTGCTGCCTGGCCAGCCGCGACTCTCCCCGTCTGGGCTTCCCTGTGGCAAGAGCACCAAGGGAGAGAGCGCATGCCCTGCCCCACGCCCAGCCTGAGGGAGGACGCAGCAGACGCTCCACAACTCCTACACACGGACAGAGGTCGGCAGGACACACACCCTCCCACGAGGCCACCGGGGAGACCTCCAGCAGAAGGCCCCACTCACTCCCGAGACCCTGAGGGGACGGGGGCCGGGAGGCTGGCCCACCCAGCCGAAGCAGAGTCCACAGCCCCAGCCAGTGCAGCGGAAGTTAGACAGACCTGGGCGGTAGGGCTGGCTGACAGGGGTCTGAAAACAGGGCCCCGGCCAGCCACACCAGAAGGATTTTCTTGAGAACTAGGGGATCTCAGAGAACCAAGGTGCTTCTTTTCTCCTCCCTCCCTCCCTCCCACCCTCCCTCCCTCCCTTCCTTCCTTCCTTTCTTCCATCTTTCCTTCCTTTTTGGGGGTACTGAGATTTGAACCCAGGGGCTCATTCTTGCTAGGTAGGTACTCTGTGACTTGCACCATGCCTGAAGCCCTCTTTATATTTTTTTATTTTTTATTTTATTTTATTTTATTTTTTGTCAGTCACGGGACTTGAACTCTGGACCTGGGTGCTGTCCCTCAGTTCTTCAGCTCAAGGCAAGTGCTCTACCTCTTGAGCTACAGCGCCACTTCTGGTTTTCTAGTGGTTTATTGGAGTTGGAGTCTCGAGATCTTTCCTGCCCGGGCTGGCTTTGACCCTCGATCTCACATCTCAGCCTCCTGAGTAGCTAGGATTACAGGCGTGAGCCATCGGTGCCCGGCTCTTTATATTTTTTTATTGGTAGTAGTATAAAACCAGAAGTCAGGTTATGAAGCCATCCTCACTTTCATTATTTTTTTTCTTTGATCGTGAGGCTTGAACTCTGGGCCTGGGCACTGTCCCTCAGCTCTTCAGCTCAAGACTAGCGCTCTACCACTTGAGCCACAGACACTTCTGGTTTTCTGGTGGTTCATTGGAGATAAAAGTTTCACAGACTTTCCTGCCTGGGCTGGCTTTGAACCGCAATCCTCAGATCTCAGCCTCCTGAGTACCTGGGGTTACAGGCCACTGGCACCCGGCTCATTCTTTTTTAAACATGATCTCGTTTATTGCTCAGGCTAGCTTAGACCATGGTTTTTCTAGTTATGCTTCCTATGCAGCAGGGATGACAGGGTGAGCCACCAAACCCAACTTGTTATTGGTTGAGATGGGATCTCGTTAACTTCCTGTCCGTGCCGACCTTGAATCCCAGATCTTTCTCGCCTCCGGCTCCCAAGCGTGAGGATGAAGTGTCTGATCCTCTCCGGCTCAGGGTGACGGTTTTCAAAAGCGCCGTGTTGTAGTTAGCTCCCTGTGTGCACCCACGCCAGGGTGGAGCGGCCCGGCAGCGCCCAGCACCGCACCCCCGGCCTCAGAGCCTGGCGGAGTCAGCGCACACAGAGCCACGGCCGCCAGCCGGGGAGGGATGCGGGAAGGGCAACAGAGGCCAGATAAACCAAAGAAAGCAGGTCTGTGGATCTGCTCAGGACATGGCCTCCCTAACCAGAGCAGGGGCCAAGGAAAAGAGCAAGACTGCTCTTGGGAAGCCATTTATGTAATTCCTGAAATGGAAGCCCTGATGACAGAAGGGAGGAGACTCGGGGCATAGAACGGAGGAAGGCACGTGAAAACCTGAAACGGGACAAAGGCCAAACCCAGAATGTGAGGCATTGGAGCTGGGGCACCCCAGGAAAAAGCCAGAAAGCCAATAGAAGAGAAGAGTGACCGGAGTGTCCTGACCAACCGTAAACCCCACAAGCTGAGCTGAGGAGCGAACGGTGACATCTCAAAGGAACGCCCAGCACTGAGCACGCACAGAGCCACAGGTACGCTGGCCCCCGCCCGTGATCCGAGGCACTCAGGAGACAGACATCAGGAACATTACCATTCGAGGCCAGCTTCTGTCTCCAAAACCACCAGAGCAATGACGGTGCACGTTGTGCTTCAGGCTGATCTGGGCAAAAAGCAAGACCCTCCCTGAAAAAGGAAAACAAGAGGAGTGGGTGTGTAGCTCAACTGGCAAAACTCCTGTGTGGCCAGCGAGGGCCTGAGTGCCAATCCCACCACTTCCCCAACTCAAGAGCAGACTTTGGAGCCTCTGATTCTGAGGGAAAGTGATTTACAACCCAGAGCGGCTACTCCAGCACCACAGATGATCAGGTCTCCGAAACTGAGTCGCTGCGCACAATTGCCAGAGAAGGGTGTGAAGACTGTTCGGACAAGGCACAACTTTGAGCCCCAAAGGAGGAAGGTGAAGAGGATTTAAGTGGGGACCGTGGCCCCCATGCCCGGTGGGGGACGCAGCAAGCCCTTCAGTGCATCTGGAGGGGCAGGGAAACAGACTGTAACTGAGAACACTCGATGGGGAGAAAGAAGGAAAACAGCAGAAACCCAGGACACAAAGTGCTCTTGAAAGCAGGGCTGTCACCTACAGGCCTACCCAAGGGCCACACTTTTCTCCTAACTTGAATGTTCAAGGAAGCCGAGGCAGAGAACTCTGACCAGCTCAACATATTCTTCTTTGGCTAAAATCCAGCTACTCCGGAGGCTGAGATCTGAGGATCACGGTTCAAAGCTAGCCTGGACAGAAAATCCCATGAGACTGTCATCTTCAACTAATGACAAAAAAGCCAGAAGTGGAGCTGTGGAGTAAGTGGTAGAGCATTAGCCTTAGGCAAAAAGAGCTCAGGAGCAGTGCCCAGGACCCTAGTTTAAGTTCCAGAACTGACAGACACACAAAAACATTTTATATTGCTTTATCATTGATTTTTTTGTATTAATTTAGATTTTTTTTAATTGCATGGAGCTGGGTACTAGTGGCTCATACAGGATCATGATTCAAAGCCATCCCAGGCAGAAAAGTCCATGAGACTCCAGTTAGCCAGCAAAAAGCCGGAAGTGGAGGTGTGGCTCATGCAGTGGAGCCACCAGGCTTGAGTGGGAAAACCTAAGCAAGAGTGCAGAATCCCGAGTTCAAGCCCCTAGTGCCAGCCCCAAAAACAAAAGCACTGAGAGATAGCTCAGAGCCAGCGCCAGTGAGACCCAGCTCCCTCCCAGAGCTGCAGAAACAAGCAGACTTAAGAAAAGGAAGTCTGGGGGTGACAGGCAGAGCTGGCAGTAAAGAAGTCATGGCTCAGAGCTGTGTGAGTGCTTGGAGTCTGAACGAGGCCCCCCAGGGCAGTGTTGGTGCTTGTGTGGCCGGGGGAATCTATGTTAAGTCCTTTTCTTCTGGGAATTTGACCAATATGACCACAGCAATTTAAAATATGAAGCAATTCATACCAAACTGAATTCAAATAAGGAAAAACGTTCATCCTCACACACTCAGAAGCTCTGGAAAGCCAGCCGGGCCCTCTCTGGGGAAGGGTCCGGGCAGACAGCGCGTGCAGAGGGAGGCAGTCTGATGGCTGGCACTCAGCATGGGCGTCTATGGGAAGCTGGCTGCCCACCCACAGGAATCCAGACATTCCCACAGCAGCTCCGGGGGAAATACCATGTACAGACAGAAGACACCGGCAGAGCGACTCTTGCGAGTGACTGGTTCCTGGTCTTCTTTGCTGTCAGTACAGCTGCAGTCACACCTACAGCCATTTTGTGACGGGGCTCGCTGTCTCGCCCCAGCTGGCCTCAACCTCTAGGTCCTCCTGCCCCCACCTCCTCAGTAGACGGGGTTACAGTCATGCACCACCATGCTCAGCCGTTTAGGTACTTTTTTCTTTTGCCAATTCTGGAGCTTGAACTCTGGGCCTGGGCGCTGTCCCTCAGCTCTTCAGCGCAAGGCTAGTGCTCTACCACTGGAGCCACAGCGCCACTTCCAGCTTTTTTCTTTTTGCTTATGTGGTGCTGAGGAAGCAAACCCAGGGCCTCAGCATGCAAGGCAAGTGCTCTACCACTGAGCCACCTTCCCAGCCCCATTTTTAGCTTTTTCTGAGTAGTTTATTGGAGCCTCATGGATTTTGTGCCCAGGCTGGCTTTGAACCTCAATCCTTTGATCTCAGCCTCCTGAGTAGCCAGGATTACAGGCATGAACCACTGATGGCCAGCTTGTATTGTTGCATTTTAATGAATGTTGAGGTCATTGATTTAGGCATAAAAATTCTGTATGTTGAAAAGACATATAGGGTTAAATGGCTGATAAAACAGGGAGGAGAAGCTTGGAGGCTCACATCTGTCATCCCAGCCACCCGGGAGGCTGAGATCTGAGGATCATTGTCAAAGGCAGAGAACTCTGAAAGATTCCATCTCCAAAATAACCAGAAAAGCCTGGGCTAGAAGCTTAGCTTGAGTCATAGAATACCAGCCAATTAAGCAAGCTTAGCTCAAAACTCAGTACCAGCACCAGAAAAAAAAAGTGAGAATGCAAATAAGTAGTGATACAACAAAGAAAGTTCCAGTTATGGGAAGTGGAAGAAGAATAACTTGGAGAATGTACCAAAGAGCAAGAAATGGAAACAGAGGCCTGGAACCTCTGTTCTGGAAGAACCCAGTAAGAGGAGACAGAACACAGGGCCTGGCTTCCCACCCTGTGCACTGAGGCCGTCAGATCAGATTGAGAAATCAGTTTTGTGGGGCAAGGGTGTGACTCAAATGGTAGAGCACCTGCCTAGCAAGTGGGAGGTGCTAAATTCAAATCCTAGGATTGACAGAGAGGAGGGGAGAGGGGGGTGGGGGAGGTGTGAGTTGTGTGTTGTACCTCTATAATCCCAGAACCCTGAATCTTAACTTTGAGACCATCCTGGGCTACACAGGAACTGACGTATTGGGGCAATCGGGACAGCAGCTCCTCACCCTACTGCCTGAGATAGGCCAGAGGCTGCGTGGGAGTGGAGGCTGGCATAGGGGGAGGGGGGAGAGCCTGAGGTGGGGGGGTGGCAAATCAGCCATCCTTGGCTGTCTAGCATTCAGGCTCTGCCTGGGAGGCCCTGGGTGGCCCTAGGTGGCCCTGGGCCACTGCTGGACCTGCTGGACACTGAGCCGGGCACTGTGATACGCCCACAATCAGTCTGGTCGCAAGCTTGTAGGTGGTGTCCAGAGGCCCATGGCCAAAATGATGGTGCCCACAGGGATTCATCGGGGCCCTGTACTGAGGGTTCCGGGGCTCCTGCTTGAGGGACAGCAGGGCTGGGAAGAGGGCCCACACCTGGACTCAGCCCTGGGGGCCAGAGGCGGGGAGGGGTGGCGGTACAGAAAGGCCGCACTGCCAGCTGCCAGCCCCAGCAGCTGCCTGACATGCAGGCGGTAGGAGGAAAGTGGCGCCAGGCCCAGCCACCGCCATGGGAAAGACAGCGGCTGTGGCCAGGCCAGGGCTGTGGCCAGGCCAGGGCTGTGGCCTTGCTGCTCGGGGACGGGGGATGAGGGGGCTGGGACTCACTCGGGAGGTGGGGGGTAGGCCCCTGGAGGACCCTGGCTTGATCTTGTGACACCGGCATATCAGAGCTGTGGCCGCTTTGAGGGCCGATCGATGCGTGGAGGGGCGGATGGGCCTGGAAGCCAGGCAGTGCAGCACCACAGCGGTAGACGCGTGCTGACCACTGATCCTGCTCGTCCTTCCTGGATCCGTGCTCCGGCACCTGGGTCTCAGCCCCTCCCTCGGGAAGGGTCCCACATCTTACCCAGCCTCCGCCTCCCAGGACAGCAACGCCCACACGGGGCTTTAGACCGGCCACCCTACCCACCCTTGAAGGGAAGGCTGTGGTTACTCATTGAACCCAGGAAGTTGTAATCAGGACATCTTCTGGCAATAACCACAGGACCAAAGGCCTCTGGACGCTCTCCCGGCAGGCGCGCCCTCTGTCCGTGCCGCGGGCGCGGTGGCACAGGGCGGCGTGGAAGCACACTCCTGGGACTGGACATGCGGACCAGCCTGTGGCTCTGGGCCCTGGTGGCCGTCTGTGCCGCAGACTCCTTCCGGGACAGGGCCGTGAGCATCATGAAGGAAACACCCGTGGTGGATGGGTGAGTGGCCGCCTGGAGACGGGGAATGGCAGGGCGTGCGCACCTCACCTGGCTGGGCCTCAGTTTCCTGTGGGGTCTCTGGGTAGCCAAACTCCGCCAGAGGAGAAGACAGGATGGGGAGGGGACAGAGGGGGAAGGGGACAGAGGAGGGAAGGGGACAGAGAGGGGAAGGGGGAGAGCGGGAAGAGGGATGGGGGAGGGGACAGAGTCGTGGGGGGGACTGTGAGGGGGAGGGGACAGAGTCGTGGGGGGACTGTGGGGGAGGGGACAGAGTCGTGGGGGGACTGTGGGGGGAGGGGACAGAGTCGTGGGGGGACTGTGGGGGGAGGGGACAGAGTCGTGGGGGGACTGTGGGGGGAGGGGACAGAGTCGTGGGGGGACTGTGGGGGGAGGGGACAGAGTCGTGGGGGGACTGTGGGGGGAGGGGACAGAGTCGTGGGGGGACTGTGGGGGGAGGGGACAGAGTCGTGGGGGGACTGTGGGGGGAGGGGACAGAGTCGTGGGGGGATTGTGGGGGGAGGGGACAGAGTCGTGGGGGGACTGTGGGGGGAGGGGACAGAGTCGTGGGGGGATTGTGGGGGGAGGGGATAGAGTCGTGGGGGGACTGTGGGGGAGGGGACAGTGTCGTGGGGGGACTGTGGGGGGAGGGGACAGAGTCGTGGGGGGACTGTGGGGGAGGGGACAGAGTCGTGGGGGGACTGTGGGGGGAGGGGACAGAGTCGTGGGGGGACTGTGGGGGGAGGGGACAGAGTCGTGGGGGGACTGTGGGGGGAGGGGACAGAGTCGTGGGGGGACTGTGGGGGGAGGGGACAGAGTCGTGGGGGGACTGTGGGGGGAGGGGACAGAGTCGTGGGGGGACTGTGGGGGGAGGGGACAGAGTCGTGGGGGGACTGTGGGGGGAGGGGACAGAGTCGTGGGGGGACTGTGGGGGGAGGGGACAGAGTCGTGGGGGGACTGTGGGGGGAGGGGACAGTGTCGTGGGGGGACTGTGGGGGGAGGGGACAGAGTCGTGGGGGGACTGTGGGGGAGGGGACAGAGTCGTGGGGGGACTGTGGGGGAGGGGACAGAGTCGTGGGGGGACTGTGGGGGAGGGGACAGTGTCATGGGGGGACTGTGGGGGGAGGGGACAGAGTCGTGGGGGGACTGTGGGGGGAGGGGACAGAGTCGTGGGGGGACTGTGGGGGGAGGGGACAGAGTCGTGGGGGGACTGTGGGGGGAGGGGACAGTGTCGTGGGGGGACTGTGGGGGGAGGGGACAGAGTCGTGGGGGGACTGTGGGGGGAGGGGACAGAGTCGTGGGGGGACTGTGGGGGGAGGGGACAGAGTCGTGGGGGGACTGTGGGGGAGGGGACAGAGTCGTGGGGGGACTGTGGGGGAGGGGACAGAGTCGTGGGGGGACTGTGGGGGAGGGGACAGAGTCGTGGGGGGACTGTGGGGGAGGGGACAGAGTCGTGGGGGGACTGTGGGGGAGGGGACAGAGTCGTGGGGGGACTGTGGGGGAGGGGACAGAGTCGTGGGGGGACTGTGGGGGAGGGGACAGTGTCGTGGGGGGACTGTGGGGGGAGGGGACAGAGTCGTGGGGGGACTGTGGGGGGAGGGGACAGAGTCGTGGGGGGACTGTGGGGGGAGGGGACAGAGTCGTGGGGGGACTGTGGGGGGAGGGGACAGTGTCATGGGGGGACTGTGGGGGGAGGGGACAGAGTCGTGGGGGGACTGTGGGGGAGGGGACAGAGTCATGGGGGGACTGTGGGGGAGGGGACAGAGTCGTGGGGGGACTGTGGGGGGAGGGGACAGTGTCGTGGGGGGACTGTGGGGGGAGGGGACAGAGTCGTGGGGGGACTGTGCGGGGAGGGGACAGAGTCGTGGGGGGACTGTGGGGGGAGGGGACAGAGTCGTGGGGGGACTGTGGGGGGAGGGGACAGAGTCGTGGGGGGACTGTGCGGGGAGGGGACAGAGTCGTGGGGGGACTGTGGGGGAGGGGACAGAGTCGTGGGGGGACTGTGGGGGGAGGGGACAGAGTCGTGGGGGGACTGTGGGGGGAGGAGACAGAGTCGTGGGGGGACTGTGGGGGAGGGGACAGAGTCGTGGGGGACTGTGGGGGGAGGGGACAGAGTCGTGGGGGGACTGTGGGGGGAGGGGACAGAGTCGTGGGGGGACTGTGGGGGGAGGGGACAGAGTCGTGGGGGGACTGTGGGGGGAGGGGACAGAGTCGTGGGGGGACTGTGGGGGGAGGGGACAGAGTCGTGGGGGGACTGTGGGGGGAGGGGACAGAGTCGTGGGGGGACTGTGGGGGGAGGGGACAGAGTCGTGGGGGGACTGTGGGGGGAGGGGACAGAGTCGTGGGGGGACTGTGGGGGGAGGGGACAGAGTCGTGGGGGGACTGTGGGGGGAGGGGACAGAGTCGTGGGGGGACTGTGGGGGGAGGGGACAGAGTCGTGGGGGGACTGTGGGGGGAGGGGACAGAGTCGTGGGGGGACTGTGCGGGGAGGGGACAGAGTCGTGGGGGGACTGTGGGGGGAGGGGACAGAGTCGTGGGGGGACTGTGGGGGGAGGGGACAGAGTCGTGGGGGGACTGTGGGGGGAGGGGACAGAGTCGTGGGGGGACTGTGGGGGGAGGGGACAGAGTCGTGGGGGGACTGTGGGGGGAGGGGACAGAGTCGTGGGGGGACTGTGGGGGGAGGGGACAGAGTCGTGGGGGGACTGTGGGGGGAGGGGACAGAGTCGTGGGGGGACTGTGGGGGGAGGGGACAGAGTCGTGGGGGGACTGTGGGGGGAGGGGATAGAGTCGTGGGGGGACTGTGGGGGGAGGGGATAGAGTCGTGGGGGGACTGTGGGGGGAGGGGACAGAGTCATGGGGGGACTGTGGGGGGAGGGGATAGAGTCGTGGGGGGACTGTGGGGGGAGGGGATAGAGTCGTGGGGGGACTGTGGGGGGAGGGGATAGAGTCATGGGGGGACTGTGGGGGGAGGGGACAGAGTCATGGGGGGATTGTGGGGGGAGGGGATAGAGTCGTGGGGGGACTGTGGGGGAGGGGACAGTGTCATGGGGGGACTGTGGGGGGAGGGGACAGAGTCGTGGGGGGACTGTGGGGGAGGGGACAGAGTCGTGGGGGGACTGTGGGGGGAGGGGACAGAGTCGTGGGGGGACTGTGGGGGGAGGGGACAGAGTCGTGGGGGGACTGTGGGGGGAGGGGACAGAGTTGTGGGGGGACTGTGCGGGGAGGGGACAGAGCAGGGAGGGGACAGTGGCTGGGCCCCCAGCTCCAGGCCTCAGCACAGGGCTGGGGCTCCCCGCAGAGGGTCTGACTGGAGGAGCCTTGTGTCCAGTCTGGGCCTCCGGGGTGAGGGTGTCTCCCTCGGGTCCTCAGAGAGCCTGGCCCGGGGCCCACGCCCTGGTGCCCACCCACCGCTGCCCGCTGCTGGGTGACCTCTGACCTCGGAAGGGTGCTTGCCCCAGCCCCACGCTGCCCCCCACAGCCCATGTGCCTCCAGCTTCCTTCACCCCACTTTCCCTGCTCCCCCTCTGGGTCATCATGAATATTCATGATCCCCGTGACCCCCAGGCTCCACACACAGCCTGGCCACAGGCCCAGGTGGCTCTGCCCCGGGGAGACACAGAGCCTTCCCATTTCTTCTTGCTGTGGACTGGGGAGGTGGGTGAGGCAGGCCAGGAATGGCCCCCACACATGCTGGGGGTGGGAGCCCCATCCCTGACACCCAGGATGGAGGGGTTTCTGACACAGGCCGTGTGTCCTGGGGGACTAAAGCCCTCGGAGGCCAGCCTGCGCGGGCCTCGCCCACCCCTCTTCACCTCGCTGACAAAGGCGTGTGGGCAGACACTCCAGGTCCCAGCCGGGCCTGTTCATGGGGAGCAGGACAGTGGCAGGGCGGGGGGGGGGGGGGGCCGGCTCTGGAGGCCATCTGGCTGCCGTCAGGTCTGGTGAAGCTGCCGGTGAATGGCAGGCAGTCCACAGGCAGTGTCGACAAACAGGACACCGTCCTGAGTGCAAGGATGCCGGCGTGAGGGCAGCAGAACAAGACAGGGGAGAAGGCAAACTCAACAGACCAACAGACTGGAAGCCTGAGCCGTGCCGGTCTTCTAGCAGGCCGGAGAAGCAAGGACAGCTCTCCAACTGAGGTCCCCTCTCACTACATTTACTTATTCATCGTTTCTGTTTATTTAGCCAGTCCTTATTTAGCCAGCTCTACTTCCAGCTATTTTTTTTTTTTTTTTTTGGGTCCGGTCATGGGGCCTGAACTCTGGGCCTGGGCGCTGTCCCTCAGCTCTTCAGCTCAAGGCTAGTGCTCTACCACTTGAGCCACAGCACCACTTCCAGCTTTTTTTCTTTTTGTTTATGTGGTGCTAAGGAATCAAACCCAGGGCCTCAGGCATGCTAGGCAAGCGCTCTGCCACTGAGCCACCTTCCCAGCCCCCTTCCAGCTTTTTTGAGTTGTTGATTGGAGGTAAGAGTCTCACAGAAGGCTGGGAATGTGGCTTAGGAGCAGAGTGCTTGCCTAGCGTGCTGATTCCTCAGTACCACATACACAGAAAAAGCCAGAAGTGGTGCTATGGCTCTTGTGGTAGAGCACTAGCCTTGAGCACAGAGAAGCTCAAGGACAGAGGCCAGGCCCTGAGTTCAAGCCCCAGACTGGCAAAAGTAAATAAATAACTACATAATAAATAGAGTGTACTTTACTGGGGGGAAAACGAGAGTCTCACAGACTGTTCCTGCCAGGCTGGCTTCGAACAGCAATTCTCAGATCTCAGCCTCCTAAGTAGCTAGGATGACAGGCTCTGGGCCGTGGTTTCCTTTTATTAGGCAGGGAGAGCGAAGTCAGGCGGTACAGATCCAGGGAAGCGTATCACAGGGACAGAACAGCAACTGGGGCAGAGGTTGCATCTTACCATGAGTTAGGGGGAAGAATCTGCTTTACAGGCCAATAAACGGTAGGGCCTTCAGTTCAAGGCTGTCTCCAGACAGCTGGAAAGGCTGTGGGAGGTGATTCAGATTCAGGGAGGTCTGTGGCAAGAGCAGTTTTATGGCTATCAGGGGCAAAGGTGAGTGTTTTAAGTCGTTTTCCATGGGTGTATATTGCAGCCATACTCAGTGCTGGGTACTGGACATCAGGCCCCAGGGTTACATCCCTGGTGGGAGCAAGCTGTCTTAGTTTGTCGGCTATGGGGCTTGATCTCAGGGCCTGGGTGCTGTCCCTGAGCTCTTTTGGTCAAAGCGAATGCTCTACCACTTTGAGCCACAACTCCAGTTTTCTGGTGGAGTTAATTGGTGATGAGTCTCGTGGATCCTCAGATCTCAGCCTCTGAGTAGCTGGGATTACAGGCGTGAGCCACTAGTGCCCAGCATCAGCTGTTTTCCAAAAGTGTCCTCCAGAGGCTGCACAAGATGAACTCACCTAAGGATGTGTTTTTCAGGGTGGAGCCACACGACTGCATTAACAGTTATTCATTTAAGCCCCACAACTTACCCTGAGGGAAATGCTGAGGTATTGGGCGCCTTGTCAGCCATCTTTTGCATGCAGATCAGCTAAGCGCAGATGCAGGTCCTCCCGAGGGGCAGGCTGGCCTGGGCTGTTCTTGAGCACTGACCTGAGGCTGCTTGGGGCCCCAGGGCTCCGGGAGGGGCTGGTCCCAGGCCCTGCTAGGCAGGGTGGAGGTCCAGGAGGCCTTTGAAGAGCCTCCCCATACCCGTCTGGCTCCCCTGCCAGCTTCCTCTATGGAGGACCTTTCTCCCCACCCCCCTGCTGCTCTGAGAAGAATGGAGGAACGTCACCGACCAGGGATCCCCTGGGGACCAAGGTGGCAGCCTGGGTAACCTCAAGTCCTGCCCCTGGCATTTGCTGGGGGGAGGACAGAGCCGGGTGCTCCCCCTGCAGGAAGCCAATTTAATCTTTGAACTGTGGAGTCAGGTTTGTCCTAGTTGTTCCTGCTGACTCCTCCCAGCCCAGGGCTGTTCTGAAGGGAGTGGGCCCTGCTCTCCCTCCGCCCAGGGGAGGACCCGTCCATTCCCCAGCTCACACTCGTCTGGCCGTGTGCTGCTGAGTTGGGAGCTCACTTGTGCACGGTGTGTCCGGGTAACGTGACCTGTGACCTCCCCGCGGTGTCCTGGGGAGTCCTGGCGGAGTGTGAACACCAGTGGGCAGCCTTGCTCAGTAGCCAGGATGCCACGACCCAGCGGGGCCCTCCGACCTCCCTAGGCACAATGACCTCCCCTGGCAGCTGCTGAAACTGTTCAACAATCAGCTGCAGGGTGAGAAAGCCAACCTGACCGCGCTGACAGGCACGCACACCAACATCCCCAAGCTGAGGGCCGGCTTCGTGGGGGGCCAGGTATGCCGGGCAGGGGCCGCCCCGGGGGCTTCCAGATAGAAAGACCAGAGGCCCTCAGCCCCTGTCCCCTCGGCCCCCAGTTCTGGTCTGCGTATGTGCCCTGTGACACCCAGAACAAGGACGCTGTGAAGAGAACGCTGGAGCAGATGGATGTGATACACCGCATGTGCCAGCTGTACCCTGAGACCTTCCAGTGTGTCACCAGCAGTGCAGGTGGGGTCCCGGCCCGGCCCGGCCCGGCCCTTCACAGGCTTCCTCTGCAGTAAGCTCCAGTGCTGGTGCTGGGTCGACACTCAGCGCCACCCTTCCTCCTGCTCCTCCCAGGCGTCCGGAAGGCCTTCCAGGAGGGGAAGGTGGCCAGCATGATCGGTGTGGAGGGTGGCCACTCCATCGACAGCAGCCTGGGCGTCCTGCGGACACTCTACCACCTGGGCATGCGGTACCTGACCCTCACTCACAACTGCAACACTCCGTGGTAAGTGCCCACTGTGAGGATGAGGCTTCTCAGGAGGCGAATGTGGCCGACACCTGTGGGCCAGGGTCGCGGGTTGGCCAAGGCCTGTGCCCACACCACCCCCCGTCCCCACTCTGTCTCCAGGGCTGACAACTGGCTGGTGGACAGAGGGAGTGACGAGGCCAGGAGCCACGGGCTGTCACCCTTTGGGCAGGTGAGGGGGGGACGAGGACCTCGGTCCCTGGAGAGGGCAGAGGGCCGGAGGTGGGGTCAGAAGAGGGGGCTCACTCCTCATAAGACAGAGCTGGCTGCCGATGCCCAGGGTGGAACTCTCTAGAACTCTGTGGCCCATGACTGGCCTCTGAACGTTGAGTCCCTGGGGGCCAGTTAGCGCCCGGCCCAGTGCTCTGCACGCTGAGCAGGGCGGGGTGGGCCGGGATGTGGACCCCAGCCCCGCCTTTCGCCAGCACGTGGTGAAGGAAATGAACCGCCTGGGCGTCATGATCGACCTGGCCCATGTGTCAGTGGCCACCATGAAGGCTGCCCTGCAGCTGTCCAAGGCTCCAGTCATCTTCAGCCACTCCTCAGCCTACAGCCTGTGTGATAGCCGCCGGAACGTGCCAGACGATGTGCTGCAGCTGGTGGTGAGGGGCCGGGCATGGGGGGCACACAGAGGGGGGACGGGCGTGGAGAAGGATGGGCATGGGGGACAGGCATGAAGGGGGGCAGGCAGAAGGGGGACTGGGCACAGGGGGGTCTGGGTGTGGAGAGGGTGCTCAGGAGGGGGGCCCAGGCACAGAGGGGGGCCTGAGTGTGGAGAGGGGTAAGTGTGGAGGGGGCTTGGGAGCAGAGGGGGGCCCTAGCCCCCACAGCTTCCTCCTGCTCAGCTCCACCTGTCTCTGAGCAGAAGAGCACCCACAGCCTGGTAATGGTGAACTTCTACAACGACTTTGTGTCCTGCAAAGAAGAAGCCACCCTGTCCCAAGTGGCTAGTAGGTTGGGAGTGGCCATGAGACCCGGTGAGGGGGGGGCGGGGGCTCCGGGGGACCCACACATGTTACTCCCACAGACCACCTGGACCACATCAAGAAGGTGGCAGGTGCCGAATCTGTGGGCCTTGGGGGAGACTTTGATGGTGTGGAAAGGTAAAGGCTGGCCATGACAGGGCTGGGGTGGTGGGCATGGGGTTGGAGGGAGGCCCGGGGGTGGAGGAAGAAAGCTGTGCTCAGGGCAGCGTTCTAGAAGCCTGCTCTCCTGACCCCCGGCTTGGGAGCAGCCATCTGCAAAGCCTGGTGCTCTTGACCTTGGCACAGGCTTCCTGTGGGGCTGGAGGACGTCTCCAAGTACCCAGACCTCATTGCTGAGCTGCTCAGGAGAAACTGGACAGAGACAGAGATCAGGGGCGTGCTGTCAGAAAACCTGCTGAGGGTCTTCCTCCGTGTGGAGGAGGTGAGGATGAGTGGCCACTGGTGTCCCCACCCCTCCCCTGTGCTGGGCCAGCAGCTGACCAGCCTGCGTGTCCCCAGGTGAGCAGTCCTCAACAGGCCCCTGACGATGAGCCCATCCCACTGGACCAGCTGGATGGCTCCTGCAGGACACAGTATGGCTACTCAGCTGCCCCCGGCCTCCACCACCAGCCAGGGGCCTTGCTGACCTCCCTGGCCACACTGATCTTCAGCCTGAGTCTTCTGTGATACCTGGGGGACCAGAACCCACTTCAGAGATCCTGGAGCTGAGAGAAGACAGCTGAGTCTGGAGTCCACAGCCCCAGGACCCCACTGCCCGTGTTCGAGCCCCACCTTCTCCTGAGTAGACACCGGGCTTGCTGGTGGGGTGGGGGCAGTTGGGGTGAAGCCTAATGGACCACAATGAAATGGATGGTCCCCTGAGGTTCTGCCTGTGTTGTCAGCACCCCAGCCACAGGGCTGCGCTCCTGAACAAAGATGGACCCAGGTGGTCTGGAAGCCACGGGCTGAAGGGAGCTCAGGCCATCTGGAGAAAGGTTCTGCAGAGACACTGCTCAAAGGGGTGGCCAAGCTCCAGTGGCCATCAGTAGCCCATCACATGCACACATCTCCCTCACGAATGCATGCAGGCACACGCGTGCATATACACGCAGCCTGGTACACACAGGATCTGTCACAGACACACAAATGCCACATGCAGACAGACACATTCACCCTGGGGGTGTAGGAATCTGCATTTGCAGAACAGTTCCTTTGATTCAGCCTCTGGGGAGTGGAGAGCTTCCAGATCCACCACACACCCCACAGGGGTAGAGACCACCCCACCCTGAACAGAGACTCAGCCTTCAGAGGCTGCCGTGAGGCTGTCTTGTGAATAACCTCATGACCACAGAGCATTGCCACTGCCCCCTCCTGACCCCAGTCAGTGTCAGCACTCGGGCGGGGCGCCCCTGACCCCAGGTCCACAGGGGGTGGGGTGCCTGGGCGTCATGGAGCCCCCTCCCTGCAACACACGTTGGATGCACCGTCCCTGGGAAGAGGTTGGAGGGCCTCACGCCTGGGGGCTGGCCCAGCACCATCCAGGCCAGGCCAGCTGGGGAGCGTGGAAATGGAGGCCTGGCCCCAGGGCCATGGGCCCTGACACAGAGCCATGCCTTCACAGCCCTCGTGATACCACCAGGCAGCTCCACCACCCAAGTAGAGCTCAGCATCTTGACTGCTGCTGACAACTTTGGGTCAACTTAAAGGGAAAAGGTCCAGTGAGTTCCTGAGGCTCCCCTGGCCAAGCTTGTAGAGTGGCTCCCTCTGGTGGAACTCCCAGTATTGGATCTAAAGTAATAGCTACAGTAAAAATCACCCTGAATCACCAGAGGATGCACCTGGCCTGCCACCCAGACACACATCTGGTCCCAGAGGGCTGAGAGCTGCAGTAGGTTTTCAAGTGTCCCCCCATTCCTTCCTTGGGTCGACCTCCCTCCCCAGAACAATCCAGTGGGAGGCTGGCCGCACAGAGGCTGGGTGAGGCCCAGCCCGTCCTGGTGCGGCCAGACTCTCCACCTTCTTGGCTGTCTCTACTTAGAAGGGCTCACAGTGGCCCACACTGAGCAGTAAACCTGCTAGTCATCAGGACCAAGAAGGAAAGACAAGCGCACAAACACTAGAAACAACACAGAACAAACGCAAGCACAGAGAGGAGACCGTGGCAGTAAATTCTGAAGCAAGGGGCTGCCCAGGTGTGTGCACATGCGTGTGCAGAAGCAGTCTGCGTGTGCTGCGCATGTACAAGTGCACACAGCAGCAGTGTTCACACACATGCATGTGTGCAGCCAGTTTATGCACATGTGCTGCACACACGTGCACACAGCAGCAATCGGCATGTAATGCATGTGTAGCAGCAGTCTGTGCGTGCACACGTCTGTGTGCAGCAGAAGTTGTGCAGTTTTACACGGACAGTCTGGCCTGGGTTGTGAGGCCCCACAATGGAATGCCAGGATGTGGCTCCTGCCAGCAAAGTGTAAAAGCAGGCCAGCACTGTTTTCATACAGTCGATAGCCAGGTGAGACACCTGTGCTGCTCTATATTGTAAGGAGAGGCAATTAGCAAATCTAAAACACTTGTGTAAAATAGCAAGCTGAACCAATCTGAAGCACTGCAAATAAGCAAAAAAAAAAAAAAAAAAAAAAAAAAAAAAGGAGGGCTGGGAAGGTGGCTCAGTGGTAGAGCGCTTGCCTTGCATGCCAGAGGCCCTGGGTTCGATTCCTCAGCACCACATAAGCAAAAAAGAAAAAAGCCGGAAGTGGCGCTGTGGCTCAAGTGGTAGAGCGCTAGCAAAAACAAAAATGAAGAGGCTGGGAATGTGGCTTACTAGTAGAGTGCTGGCCTCGCCTGCACGAAGCCCTCAGTTCAATTCCTCATACCACATAAAAAGAGAAAGCCAGACGTGGCACTGTGGCTCAAGTGGTAGAGTGCTATCCTTGAACACAGAGAGGCTCAGGGACAGAGCCCAGGCCCTGAGTTCAAACACGAGGACAAATTTTTTTAAAAGATTAAAAAAACAAAAACAAAAACAAAAAGTGGCCGGGCACTGGTGGCTCACACCTGTAATCCTAGCTACTCAGGAGACTGAGATCTGAGGATCATGGTTCAAAGCCAGCCCAGACAGGAAAGGCCATGAGACTCTTATCTCTAATTAACCACTAGAAAACCGGAAGTGGTACTGTGGCTCAAGTAGTGGAGTGCTAGCCCTGAGCTGAAAAACTGAGGGACAGTGCCCAGGCCCAGAGTTCAAGACCCAAGACCGACCAAAAAAAAAAAAAAGTGAAGAAATGAATGACAGGCAAATTCTCACTGTCAAAGACAGCTCAAGAATGTTACAGCAGATGGCACTGGTGAGAGTTGAACTAATGAGGGTGAAAGAGAATGAATATGGCCAAAGTAGGTTGTCCCAATGGATAAAAAAGACAAGGAAACCTGCTGCCGTTGTGTTAAAGGCAGGCGTGGGGCTGCCGGCTAGGAAACTGGAATACGCTGTATATATGCATAGAAATGTCACAACGGAATTGCCTTCTACAGCTAGTGTACAACCAAAAAAAAGAGAGACAGCTTAATTGGAGTCGGCACGGCAGTTCACACAATCCCTAGGATGAGAAGGCTGAGGAGTGGACTGTGGAGTTCAAGGTCAGTGTGGGCTGCATAGCAAGTCTCTAAAATAGATGTTACGGAAGTGGTGCTGTGGCTCAAGTGGTAGAGAGTTTGCCTTGGGCTGAACAGCTCAGGGACAGTGCCCAAGCCCCAAGTTCAAGCCTCACGACAGACAAAAATAAACAAAAGACAGATGTGGGGCTGGGAAGGTGGCTCAGTGGTAGAGTGCTTGCCTTGCATGCATGAGGCCCTGGGTTCGATTCTTCCACACCACATACACAGAAAAAGCTGGAAGTGGTGCTGTGGCTCGTGGTAGAGTGCTCACCTTGAGCTGAAGAGCTCAGGGACAGTGCCGGGCCGAGTTCAGGCTCCACAACCAACGACAACACAAAGCAAAACCCCAAATGTTATACATAAGGAGAGGGCCTTATGCTGTGTGCACTCTGATGCCCACACTGAGTGCTCTTCACGTGGTGGCAGCCACACCGCTGGTGGAGGCAGTCTGTAAGCGGCATCCTCTGCAGCCCTGGCTGCTGCTGGGCTGAGCAGGGCAGCCCTGCAGCCCTGCACGCCCTGAGGTGCTGGGGGCAGAGCCCTGGTCCATGCCTCCGTGGCCAGCTTGAGCACTGCACACTAGACAAGCTCAACACTTTCCAAGTTTTGTTAGTTGAATGTTTTTCAAGATGAAAAAGAAACTAGCACCCAAGTTCTCGTGCACTTCGCTGGGGGGGTGGGGGGGTCTGTATTTCTTGCACCCCTGCCTCTCTCCTGTCTGCCCTCTACAGACACCTATTCAGGCTCTTGGGAGAGGCCGGGTGATGCCTCTAGGCCCCCCCAGCCACACCACGGCAGCCAAACAAAGCTCTACGAGGTTTACAGGCATGTTTATTCAACAGCATTTTAATAAGGTCCCATGTCCAGGCTGCGATGCACCTCCGCCCACTAGCCCCAGAGGGAACCCCGCACCCTGGGATGGGGTAGCAGATGCCCCAGTGGCTTCCCAGGACAGGCAGCAGCTCCCCTCGACTCCTAGCACGAGTGGATCTCAGGGAGCCTGGAGGGACGGGGCTGGACTGTGCCTTGAGAGCCCACATCCAGGCCCTGCATGTCACCCGCCTCCCTCCGCAGCACACCTCGAAACCCAGAACACAAAGAACCAAACGTAGCGAGTCCGAGTCCAGGCAAGTCCCCATGTTTCTGAGTGAGCCTGTGGTCTCGGGGTAGTGCCGACACTGCTCACCACTTGTGCTGGACCCAACATCCCACACGCTGCCCACTTCTACTTTGGCAACAACAAAACAAACAAAAACAAAAATAAAAAACCAGGATCGTCAAGAACATGAGAAAAGTTCAGGAAACAGAAGAAACGAACAGCAGCCTGTGCCAGGCCCCTCTGTTTACCCACAGCCAGGGGTCCACTGCACAGACAGCTGTGGAGTGCCAAGCCAGCCAGAGACCTGGCCAGGCCCTCGGTCAGCCACGCTTCTTCATGCGCAGTCAGGAGCAGGAAGCCAGAGAGAGACCCAGGGGCATTCCACCGAGTGAGAGGCACAGAGGGGGTAGCTGAGTGAGGAGCCGCCATCAGCGCCAGGGCAGACACAGAGCAAGCTCAGCCCAGGACACCTCCGGGGGAGGCCAGCAAGGGTAAGCACACCAGTGTGGGTGTGCCTGGACTTGGATCGGGGCAACAGTTCTGTCCCTGTGGGCTAGACAGAGGAGCCAAGGACAGGAGGCCCGAGCAGGCTCATCCACTGGTGATTACAGCCAACACCCTTGGCCTACAAGGACAGAGAGGAGGGCCACGGCATGTTGGTGGCACTGGACATCCTCTGGCACACACAGGTCCACAGTCATCTCCTCGGAGCTGCTAGGCAGCGGGTGTCTTGGACCCTCAGACCCAGTCACTGGACACCGAGGGCCCCCAGAGCTGTGACGTCCACACGCACTGCTGGCCAGACCCTGCCAACTCCACACAAGCAGAGGACAGAGCAGCCTGCCAATCTCCTGGCTACAGTCACAGAAGCCACACACACAGGTTTGTGCAAACTCAACAGTGGGACAAAGATCCACCTACACCTAAAAGAAACAGGATCAGTTCTGAGGCACCAACCGGCCTGGCATGTGGGAGAGCCAGGCCGGGCTGCTGCCCAGCTCTGCAGGTCAGATGACTCTGCAGGTCAGATGACTCTGCAGGTCAGATGACTCTGCAGGTCAGATGAGGCCGGCACACTGGGGGAGGGGCGCAGGAGTCTCCAGCACAGCACAGGCAGGGGTGTGCCACCCCTGGAAGGTACAGCTAATTCCTCAGGGCGGCCAACCTGGAAATCAACGGGACTCTGGTGAGACTGGCACGGGGCAAGAACTGCCACAGCCCTGTGTCTATGCGAGACGCCAGCTGGGCACCAAGGCCTCTTCCTCACCCAGACCCTGTCATCATGTCCCCCAGCCTCAGCTTTTCAAGGCCGTCCTGGGGTAACATAGTGAAAGGCGCTGCAAACAGCTGAGTACTATGCCATTCTTTTTTTTAATCCTCTCCAATCTTGGGGCTTGACCTTGGCCTTGCTGCTGTTCCTGAGCTTTTCTCAAGGCTGGTACTTTACCACCTAAGCCACAGTGCTACTTCTGGCTTTTGTGAGTAGCTGACCGGAGATAATAGTCTCATGGACTTTCCTACCTGTGATGGCTTTGAACCATGATCCTTGGGTCTTAACCTAGTAGCTAGGATTGCAGGCATGGGCCACTGGCACCTGGCCATGCCATTCTTTTTTTTGTCAGTCATGGAGCTTGAACTCCAAGCCTGGGCGCTCTCCCTCAGCTCTTTAGCTCAAGGCTAGTGCTCTACCACTTGAGCCACAGCGCCACTTCCAGTTTTCTGGTGGTTTATTGGAGAGAAGAGTCTCATGGACTTTCCTGCCTGGGCTGGCTTTCAACTGTGATCCTCAGATCTCAGCCTCCTGAGTCTCTAGGATGAGAGGCGTGAGCCACCAGCACCTGGCTCCCCAATGCCATTCTTAAGAAAATTAAAGATTTTCTTCCAAAGTGAGCAACATGCGGTCCTGCAGCTGACGCCAGCTCCTGGCTAAAAACCTGGGCTTGCAGCTGGCCAGGAGGAGGCCTGTTCTAGGCCCAGTGTCCTCCTGCTCTCCCTGAGACTACGCTGTGGAGGACAGGCCTCCCAGGCTGTCCTCAGGGCTCCACACTCACACCCCCAGCACCATGCACTCCGGGCACAGCAGTGGAGCCCAGCCCACTGCCCTACCTCCGGGAGAGCTGGTCCTCCTGGCTGCGCGCGGAGCTCTCCCCAACAGCAGCAGCGCCCTCAGGCAGCTGGCTGAGCTGGTCCAGGACCTCCAGGCCGTTCTCCTCCGCAATCTGCACAATGAGGCTGTCCACCTGCTCCTGAGGGGTGGTCAGCGTGGTGGCCGAGCTCATGGAGTCCTCCATCACCTGTGGATGGGTGCACGCATTCTGAGCAGCCGCACCCGGGCGCGGGTGCACGCACCCTGAGCAGCCGCACCCGGGCGCGGATGTACTCTGAGCAGCTGCACCCTGGCGCGGCGAGCCTCGCTTGCTCTCCATCCACACGTGCCCTTCCAGCCTCCACACTCACTTACCCTGCCTGCAGTCCACCTCCAAGGAGCACTGTCCACACCTCTGTGCTTCCCAGAGGACAGGCGCCCTACCCTCTCCAGAGGTTCTCAGAGGAACCTCAGCGACCAGCCTGGGAGCCGCCCTGCCCGCCTGCCTGCCCTGGTCACATACCGATGTGTGCACATCCAGGTTCTGCACCTGCTGCTCGAACCTGTCCATCACCGCAGACACTTTCTGTAGATCCATGGCACTCAGAGCCTTGTCTAGAGCTTTGGTCACCTGTGCCATGTTCTTGGTCACCTGGGACAGGAACAGAATTAAAGGCAGGCCAGGGTCACCCACCGACGACAGGGCCTCTGGACCCTGATGGGTGCCCAGAGTCTCAGTAACTGCTGCTGACTACACGCATGCACCAGGGAGACCAGCGCGTGGGCCTCTAAGGACAGGTAACAACACTGTGGGGGGCTCTCTTGGCTGTGAGTCAAGCCCACGTGCGTGCTCCCCAGCCGGCCAGAACAGGCCTGCCTCTTGTGGGTGCTGCAGGACCCGGGCCCACTTGGCCGCTTTCGGGCCCTGCTGCACTCCGCCCTCCCCGATGCTGACCCGGCCTCCTGGGTGTGCCTGCCACCCAGCCGCCAGGGCCCGCCCTCTCCCGCCACACGGCACTCACCCCCTTCATGGTCACAGCCGTCTGGACCTTGGAGGCCACCGCGTCCACACGGGACGCCATGCGGAGCCAGTTCACACTCTCGTTCTTCTTGCGGATGGCATTTTCAGCATACACTCGAGCACATTCCACATTTTTCTGCTGCAGGGCCTAAGATTCAAGAAGAAATAGTCACAGGAGAAATGTCTGTGGGAGAACTAGCTTTGTCTCTATCAGCCTTGCCTGCTAGAAGCCTGGTGCAGACCTCCCTGGGCAGTTTGCTGTCATGGGGATCAGGGGCTTTCTGTTTTCCCCCGGTGTACAATGAAAACATCCATGACCTTCACAGATGTGCACTGCCCACCTGCCACACCCAGAGCAGGCCGTGGAGGCTCCACACCCACAGTGGTGCTTGGCCCACAGCAGAGACTCCCAAGTCCTAACTGCACAGGACCAAGTGGTAGGAGGCGTGACACACGGAGTCCAAAGGCGCCAGAGCACAGGTGCGGAAGGTGAGCACCCGTGACACGGACCACAGCCGGGTCTTGCCACAGGCTCCTTCGCCCTGAGAGCCAGAGTGGGTGAGAATGCAAAACACCCGCAGCTCCAGGGCTCAGGTGCCATGAGACACCATTTTAAGAGCTGGCCCAGCCTGGGCGGAAAGTCTACGTCAAGAGCGACCACCCCTCTTTCCTTTTGCACTGCCCATCTTTAGGCAGGGGCACCTTCCAGAAGAGGCGCCAGCAAACCTCTAACCCTGCCACCCATGGTACCCCCATGCATCTGCCTAATGCTGAGCCCAGGACGCAAGCTCAGCAGGACAGAACTAGACGAGCATGGTGAGACAGGAGGCCAAGACAGCTGGGAAGCCACGTCCTACATAATTCAGGTGAAGCCACCTCAGAGTATCAGGAGGGAGTAAGAGAAATTGACATGTGGAGAAAATGAACAAATGCTGGGCACTCATAGTTCTGATGTGGACACTCTCCATTCAACTGTGATGGCAGTAAGTACCTTGCACAAAAGGAAGACAGAAAATAAAAGCAAGGGGAGAAATGAAAGGAGTGGAGACTGGAGACATCACACACCTTCTTTACTTTGGCTTGCTCGGCCTTGGAGTCCTTCTCGGCCTTTTTGGCCAGCTTCTCCAGTTGTTTTGCTGTGAACTGAGCAGAAACCATAAGGCTCCAAGCAGCAACAAGCAGCTCACCTTTCAGACCAGTCCTCGGGCATCCCACTACCGTGCCCTTTAGTCCCCTTCAGGTGAAAAGCCCTCCACAAACACGGCTCTCCTGAGGGAGCGCTCACACACCACCTCAAGAAGCTTCCGGGCAATGCGGAACAATCCCAGAGATACACTTTATAGCTGTGACCTCTCTCTAGCTCATCAGGGAACCGGGGATAAACAAGAAGCTAACCCTAAGAGTATTTAAGGGAAAAGGAACATTATCAGGAAGCAGGGATATTAAGCTATCCACAGGACTCTCCTTCAAACAGGATGCCAAAGGGTTCCAGGCCACGGTTTTAAACACTTAGCAGAACATCAAGGCATTCACGTAATACCCAAACTGTGTTTCTTTCTTTTCTTTTTTTTTTGGTCGGTCCTAGGACTTGAACTCAGGGCCTGGGCACCGTCTCTGATCTTTTGCTCAAGGCTAGCACTCTACCACTGGAGCTACAGCACCACTTCTGGCTTCTTTCTGTTTATGTGGTACTGAGGAATTAAACCAGGGCTTCATGTATGCTACACAAGCACTCTACCACAAAGCCACCTTCCCAGTCCACCAAATTGTGTTTCTTAAAGATAGAATACACTCAATCTTTCATGGATAAGCCCAAAGGATCTGCTTTTTCTTAGCCAGAAACAAAGGAAAAAAATGTCACTCAGATTCATCAATAACCCTGCCCTTGTCAGCAGCCACTCAACTTTCATAATCTGCCCTTGACCCTGTGTTCCCAAGGTTCTGAGGGTGTTTTGTATTATTTGTCCTCATTTGTTAATCACCAGGACAGGACTGGGGCAAAAACGGTCATTAGATACATACCTTCAGCTGGAACAGGGTATCTGCAAAGACAAGGCAAATGGTTTCAGGATATTAAAAAACATGACAAGTAGCACTTTTAACAAGCAGATAGATTCACTAAGATATATGCAGACTCTAGAAGCTGGCACAGAAGGCAGTTACCATATGACTCAGGACTTTGAAGGGAGACAGACTAGTAGCTAGTCCTAGACCCTTGTTAGCCATATAGCTCCAGCCAACAGACCATCCCTAAGTGGTTTATCAAGAACACATGGAGCTGATTGCTGATGGTGCACACCTGTAATCCTAGCTATTCAGGAGGCTGAGATCTGAGGATCCTGGTTCGAAGTCAGTCCAAGCAGGAAAGTGCAAGAGACTCGTCTCCAATTAACTACCAGAAAACTGGAGGTGATGCTGTGGCTCAAGTGATAGAACACTTGCCTTAAGAAAAAAGAGCTGAGACAGTGCCCAGGCCCTGAGTTTAAGCCCTACAACCAACCAAAAGGCGCAAAAGAAAAAAAGAGCTATTCATTTGTCTTACAATTTGTACAACTTTACGAAACATGGGATCTTTTCTCAACTTCATAGTATTTGTGTTTTATACACACACACACACACACACACACACACACACACCCCTTTTTGTTGTTATTGGACCTGGAGCTTGAATTCAGGGCCTGGGCGCTGTCCCTGAGCTTCTTTTGCTCAAGGTGAGGGCTATCCCACTTGAGCCACAGCACCACTTCTTTTTTTTGGGGGGAGGGGTGGTTGTGGGGTTTGAACTTTTGAACTAAGGGTCTGGGAACGCTTTTGCTCAAGGCTGGGGCTCTACCACTTGAGCCACAGCACCACTTCTGGTTTTCTGGTGGTTAATTAAGAGTCTCAAGGGAACCTTTCTGCCTCAGCTGGCTTTGAACTGTGGTCCTCAGACCTCAGCCTCCTGAGTAGCTAGGATGACAGGGGCAAGCCACCAGCACCACTTGTTTCTAAACTACATCATCAGTCTTGGGACACCTATGTACTCACTCACCTGACTGTGCTAAATAAATCCAAGGTTAAACAGAAACTGCTACACATGCCCACAAGCTTGTGAGACGAGTAGTTCCGGACTGATCTCAATTTACTACCTTTGTAAGCAAACAGTGACACTAGATGGCTGAAAGGGTTCACCCACCAATCCAGAATGAGCTCCCACCGGAGCTGACTAGGGCATCGGCCCATCTACCGGCTCTCGGGCAGGCACTAGCCAACGAAGATCACCTGGCAGAACCACGCTGACCGGCACCACCCAGCCCTGCCCATCCCCTCCTCCCCGCCTCAGTTTCCGCCTGGCCTTGGTGGGACCAGGCTGAGGAACAGGAGCCGAGGAACCTGTCGCGGACCGGAGAAAAGGCCTCAAGAGAAGACTGAGGAACCGGTGGACCCGGCCCGTGGGGGCGCGCCTCCTGCACAGCAGCGTCCCGGCTAGTCCTCAGACCGGCCCGCGCCCCGGCCGCCCGCGCCCCGGCCGCCCGCGCCCCGGCCGCCCGCGCCCCGGCCGCCCGCGCCCCGGCCGCCCGCGCCCCGGCCGCCCGCACGTCGGCGGGGCCCGCACCCCGGCCGCCCGCGCCCCGGCCGCCCGCGCCCCGGCCGCCCGCGCCCCGGCCGCCCGCACGTCGGCCGCCCGCACCCCGGCCGCCCGCGCCCCGGCCGCCCGCGCCCCGGCCGCCCGCACGTCGGCGGGGCCCGCGCCCCGGCCGCCCGCGCCCCGGCCGCCCGCGCGTCGGCGGGAGGCCGGGCGAGGACCCGCGGGCGGGCCCGTCCCGCAGGGCCGGCTCTTCCGAGCGCCTCGCGGCGGCCCGGGCGGTGCTCAGGCCGAGGAGGGCGGGACGGGGTGGGGAGGGCCCGGGCCTCCGGCGGAGGCCCGACACCGGCCCCGGGGCCACGCCGACCTCTGAGCCGAGCCCGGGTGCGATCTGCGGTGGAGGCGGGAGCAGACACGGATGTGAGATGGGCCGGGGGTCCACCCGGCGGCGGCCCCTTACCGTCCATGGCCAGTCAGGCAGCGCAACCGGGGCTTGGCAAGAGGCGGCAGAACCGAGCGCGGCGCCCGCGGCCACTTCCGGGGTCTCCGCGACGTCCGGTTGGGGACGGCTATCGCGAGAGGACGCAAGGCCCCGCCCCTCACCCTGGGGCGGGGCATCGCGCGGTTTCCGGGGCGACCGCTGGGCATCGCGCGGGCGGGGCGCGCGCGAGGGGCGGGGCGCGCGCGGGGGGCGGGGCGCGCGCGAGGGGCGGGGCGCGCGGGGGGGCGCGCGGGGGGGCGGGGCGCGCGCGAGGGGCGGGGCATCGCGCGGTTTCCGGGGCGACCGCTGGGCATCTCGCGGGCGGGGCGCACGCGGGGGGGCGGGGCGGGGGCGGGGCGCACGAGGGGGCGGGGCGGGGCGCGCGCGGGGGGCGGAGCGCGCGCGAGGGGCGGGGCGCGCCCGGGGGGCGGGGGCGCGCGGGGGGCGGGGCGCGCGGGGGCGGGGCGCGCGCGGGGGCGGGGCGCGCGGGGGGCGGGGGGCGGGGCGGGGCGGGGCGCGCGCGGGGGGCGGAGCGCGCGCGAGGGGCGGGGCGCGCGGGGGCGGGGCGCGCGCGGGGCGGGGCGTCGCTCGGTTTCCTAGGCGACCCGCGAGGTACCGGCCCGCCAGCCGCTCTGTGAATCACTCCCTGGGCCCGCCCGGGAGGTGCGGGCATCTCGGCCTGCGCCGGCCTGACCGTGGGCTCACGTATGGGCCTTTCCAGAAGCAAAACCAAACTGGATAAAGGTAAGGGGCGCCGCGGCCCCGCCCAGCTGCCTTCTCCCATTCCTGGCCGAGCCGGCGCCGGGAGCCCGGTACCCACAGGTGTCCCCCATGATGTGTTCTAGGAGAGGAGGACAAGAAGGAGCTCGCCTCTTCCGTTCCCAAGTCCAAGAACAAGTGGGTGAAGAAGCCATCCCAGGAGGCCAAGGAGGCCGGCAGCCTAGCCGCGGGGCTGGGGTCGGGCAAGCACCAACGGCCCTCCTCCTCCTCCGGAGGTAGGGCACCCCCTTACCCCCCCTCCGGAGGCAGGGCACCCCCTGCGCCCCCCTCCAGAGGCAGGCACCCCCTGCGCCCCCCTCTCCCGGAGGCAGGCACCCCCTTCCTCCCCTCTGGAGGCGGGGCACCCCCTGCGCCCCCCTCCGGAGGCAGAGCATCCCCTTCCTCCCCTCTGGAGGCAGAGCACCCCCTGCGCCCCCCTCCGGAGGCAGAGCACCCCCCCTACCCCCCCTCCGGAGGCAGGCACCCCCTGCGCCCCCCTCTGGAGGCAGAGCACCCCCTGCGCCCCCCTCCGGAGGCAGAGCACCCCCCCTACCTCCCTCCGGAGGCAGGCACCCCCTGCGCCCCCCTCCCCCGGAGGCAGGCACCCAAGTCTTTTCTGTCCAGGCCGGCTTCAAAGTTGAGACCCTGCAGATCTTAGCCTCTTGAATATCTAGAATGACATTGAGATCAATGACTAGTGGCATTTGTTTCAGGACTTAGGCATAGGAGAATTTGCAGAATTCTTGGTGAACCGTGCAAAGTCAGGTACTCTCCAAAGTGGTAGATGCATAACAGTCCAGAGAGAGCTTGATTTGAGGTCACTCAATGTCACCCAGGAGGGCTGAGTAACTTCTGGTAACTTCAGTATGTCAAAGCCTTGGAGCAAAGCCTCGAGAGAGACTGCTCAGAGTGTAGTGCAGCCCCTGAGGATGGAAGCCCATCATGGAGGAGAGATTTGTGGGTGAAACAAGAGAGTGAAATAGTTTGCCCACATACTGAGAAGCAGCCTAGTGTGGTCACACCTTGGGCATGTGGTGAAGATGAAGCCACAAAAGCAAGATGAAGCCTGAAGTCTTCCACCTATTTTATCATGGGTAAAATGGATGGCTTTGGAGATGGATCTGAAAACGGGAGAGGCGATGAGCTGTGGGCCTTAGAAAGGCCAATAGGGGACGCAGAGCCTGAGGGAAGACTACACAAAGCCCTTTGCTGCCTCCCACTAAGATAATTTCCAGATAGATAAGAGCAAATATCAAAGTCAGTAGGGAAAAACGAGGATGCAAATATTTCATCTGATTTCTCACTGTTGAGAGTCTAAGCCTTGAAGAAAAAAAGTTATTTTTTAATTAGTGTACAAATTATACAAAGAAGTTTCACTGTGGTATTTTTATGTTTGCATATATTATACGTGATAGGATTAATGTTCTTTATTACTTTTTTTTTTCTTTCTGTCTTGGGGCTTGAACTCAGGGCCCGGGCACTATCTCTGAGCTGCTTTTGCTTAAGGCAAGGGCACTACCACTTTGAACCACAGCATCACTTCCAGATTTCTAGTGGTTAATTGGAGATAGGAGTCTCAGAATTTCCTGCCTGGGCTGGCTTCAAACCACAATCCCCAGATCTCAGCCTGCTGAGTAGCTAGGATTACAGGCGTGAGCCACTGGCGCCCAGCTTCTGTTACTCATGATTTTCCCCATCTCTTAGTTTTAAGTAGTTTTTAGTGGGTCTTATTATGCCATCTTCATCCACAGACATAGTGAATTCTGATAGCACCTCCCTTCCCCTTATTGTCTTTCTCCCCATCCCCAATCTTACCTCCCAGTCTCACATTTACGCAGTGCACAAAAGGTGTTGAAGAGGCTGACTATACTAATGTTGAAAACAACTCCCCTTGACAGGTGCCAGCTACTCAGATGGTTAAGATCTGAGGATCAAGGTTCAAGGCCAGCTAGGACAGGAAAGTCATGAGAATGTTACTTACAATAAACTGCTAAAAAGGTTGGAAGTGGAGCTATAGATCAAGTAGTAGAGCACTAGCCTTGAGAAAGAAAAAAAAAAAGCCCAGGGTCAACGCCCAGGCCAGAGTTCAAGCCCCAGGACCAGCACACACACACACACACACTATCTCCTCAGCCAGGCACTAATGGCTCGTGCCTGTTGCTTAAGGAGATACAATCTGAGGATTGAAGTTTAAAGCCAGTCTGAACTGGCAAATCTGTGACTCTTATCTCCAAATAAGTGAAAGTATGGCTCTTGTAAGTGGCAGAGTTCCAACATTGACTGAAAAAGCTAAGCAAGAGCTCGAGGTCCAAGTTCAAGCCTTAGTACTGGCACACAGAAACAAAGGGCACTCAGCCAAGACTGCCAACTGAGTAAGCCAAGCATGAGAGGCACTGAGCTGGGGGCGGGGGAGCCCAGCGGGTGCTGGTGGCTCACACCTGTCATCCTAGCTTCTCAGAAGGCTGAGATCTGAGGATCGACATTCAGAACCATTCTGGGCAGGAAAGTTCATGGGACTCTTCTCTCCACTAAACTACAAAAAAAAAAAAAAAAAAAGCTGTGGTTCAAGTGGTAGAGTGCTAGTCTCAAGCAAAAAAGTTTAGAGACCACACCCAGGCTTTGAGGTCAAGCTCCAGGATCTTTATAGAAATCAATTTGAAACTGTAACCCCTCTGTACTCACCTTTATTTAAATAATTTTAAAAAACCAATTTGATTATATATGTATATGGTTTATTTGTTGCCAGTCCTGGGCTTGAACTCAGGGCCTGGAACTATCCATGAGCCTCTTTGTGCTTAAGGCTCTATAATTTGGGCCACAGCACCACTTCCAGCTTTTTCTGAGCCTTAAGCAGAAGAGCTGAGGGACAGCACCCAGGCCCTGATTTCAAACCCCAGGACCAGAACAACAACAACAGAGACTGTGAGTGTTCTGGATACATATGGAAGTGTATGAGGAAAGACCTCTCTGTACTGTTCTAACAGAGGCCTAAAGCCTGTGCTTAGCCTTGGCCCAGTGAGGCTAATCAGCACTTCTTTACTTTTTTTTTTTGGTCATGGGGGCTTGAACTCTGGGCCTGGACGCTGTCCCTGAGCTCTTCAGCTCAAAGCTAATACTCTACCACTTGAGCCACAGTACCACTTCTGGATTTCTGGTGGTTTATTCGAGATAAGAGTCTCATAGACTTTCCTGCCTGGGCTGGCTCTGAACCGTGATCCTCAGATCTCAGCCCCCTGAGTAGCTAGGATTATAGGCGTGAGCCACTGGTCCCCAGCTCTGCCTGTCTACTTTTTTTTTAAATTTTTTTTTTATTTTTTTGTCGGTCGTGGGGCTTGAACTCTGGGCCTGGGCGCTGTCCCTCAGCTCTTCAGCTCAAGGCGAGCACTCTACCACTTGAGCTACAGCACCACTTCCGGTTTTCTGGTGGTTTATTGGAGATAGGAGTCTCACGGTCTTTCTTGCCCGGGCTGGCTTTGAACCACGATCCTCAGATCTCAGCCTCCTGAGTAGCTAGGATTACAGGTGTGAGCCACCAGCGCCCGGCTATGCCTGTCTACTTTTAAAACCTGAAGCTCAACAGCTTTACAACAGGTAGTATTCCCTGTAACCTTAGCAATATTAGAAGTGCCCATTTCTAGCACCTTCTGTTAAGTTCTGCACAGAGGATTTACCAGTTAGAACCCTTTGGCATTGGGAATCTGAGCCGTGGCCATGGGAGCAGACACACCTTTCTCGCCTGCTCTCCTTCCTGTGTCTGTCATCCTGCAGGTCCTCTGTAGCTCATAAAATCTGAAGAATCTTTCCTGATTCTTTTTTTTCTTCTTTTTTCCAGTCCTAGGGCTTGAACTCAGGGCTTGAGCACTGCCCCTGAGCTGCTTTTGCTCAAGGCTAGCACTCTACCACTTGAGCCAAAGCACCACTTCTGGCCTTTTCTGTGTATATGGTATTGCACAATAGAATTCAGAACATCATGAATGCTAGGCAAGCCCTGTACCACTAAGCCACATCCCAGCCCCTCCTGTTTTCTTTCTTGAAGAGAGTATGCAGGAAGAGGAGGGAAAAACTAAGTCAGGGAAGGGGTAACATTATCCAAAAAGAAATGCATTCATTTCCTGACTTTTGTAACTATAACCCATCTGTATATCACCTTTATAGTAACAATAAAAAAAGCACAAAAAAGAGGGTATTAGTGTTTACTCTGTGCATAGCAGTGGTGAATTTATTTGAGCTTTGGGTATTTTTTCCTGGTAACTACAAATCTGATTACTTGTACCTAAGTCAGGCCTTGTGTGTAGTGTTGAAGACGTTCCCTCACACCCGCTAAATGCCTGGGTCTTTTTTTCCCTCTAGCGAAACCTGATGTAAAACAGTCGAGCAGGAAAAACACCATCACTCCACAGATCGTCATCACTCGGGCCTCAAAGGAGACTATAGTCAGCTACAGTTCCACTGGAAGTGAGGAGCAGAGGACCATCCGGGAACAGGCTGAATGGGGCCCCTACCGCCGACACAGGAACCCCAGTACAATAGCAGCCTACCTGCCTGACAAAGAGTAAACAGAAGCTTCCAGTCGCTGTCCTTCTTTGCTGCGACTGAGTCCCACTATGGGGCTCTAAGTGACCATTGGGTTGTTTCTCCCCAGAGCAACTGGCAGACAGATATGGGGGAAGCTACTGGCTCAGATACTGTGATACTAAAGGAATAAACTAGCTCATCACTGTTGGAAGTGTCAGGCTATGCAGTGTAGGGAAAAGCGGAAGAGACCATCTCAACCAACAACAACAAAAAAATATGCTGAAGTCATGGCTCAAATGGTAGCATGCCAGCCATGAGCCACCAAGTGAAAGCACAAGGCCTTGGGTTTAAGCTGTAGTACAGGCAAAAAAAAGTAAAAAGCTGGGTGTTGGTGACTCACCTGTAATCCTAGCTACTCAGAAGGCTGAGATCTGAGAATCATGATTCAAAGCCAGCCAAAGCAGCAAAGTTGGTGGCAATCAGACTTTTTTTTTTTTGGCGGGTTCTGGGGCTTGGACTCAGGGCCTGGGCACTGCCCCTGAGCTTCTTTGTGCTCACAGCCAGCTCTCTACTGCCTCAGCGCCACTCCTGGCCTTTTCTGAGTAGTTTATTGGAGATGAGAGTCTCACACCTGTAATCCTAGCTACACCGGAGGCTGAGATCTGAGGATCATGGTTTGAAGTCAGCTCATGCAAGAAAGTCCATGAAACTCTTCTTTTTTTTTTGGTCCAGTCGTGGGGCCTGAACTTTGGGCCTGGGCGCTGTCCCTCAGCTCTTCAGCTCAAGGCTAGCGCTCTACCACTTGAGCCACAGTGCCACTTCTGGCTTTTTTCTTTTTTCTTATGTGGTGCTGAGGAATCGAACCCAGGGCCTCAGGCATACAAGGCAAGCACTCCACCACTGAGCCACCTTCCCAGCTCCCTCCATGAAACTCTTATCTCCAATCAAACACCAGAAAACTGGAAGTGTCACAGTGGTTCAAAGTTGGTAGAGCATTAGCCTTGAATCGTAAAGCTCAGGGACAGCACCCAGGTAGGGAGTTCAAGTCCCATAACTGGACCCCCACCCCACAAAAAAGAAAAGTCTTGCAGACTTTTCTAAGCCTGGGCTGGCTTCAAACCCTGATCCTCAGGTCTCAGCCTCCTGAGCCACCAGTACCCTGCTCGGTGATCAGACTATTTCCAATTAATCACCAAAAGGAAGTGGTGCTGTGGCTCAAGTGGTAGAGCACAGCCTTGAGCTGAGTAGAAAAGGTACAAGGTGGTGCCCAAGCCCAAATTCAGGCCCCAAAGAACATCGCGAGACTCTGACGTTATTTGAAGACTGCTTTGCACCCGTGTTTTATCCTGTCCCTTGTACCGAGGTGTGAACTCCAGCCCCCTCTACCGGGTGCTGGGGTCAGCCCTGGCTGCTCGGGCAGGTTCCTTGTACCGGTGTCGCCGGGAGCCGCCAGGCCTGGCGGAAGTGGGTTTCGGGCCTGGCGCCGCCCGGAGCCCTGGGAGACGGCCTCAGGCTTTCCTGCCTGGCTGGCCTGGCGCCCGGGCGAGGCCGCCGGCACACAGGTCAGGCTCTGGCGGGGCTGGGAGAGCCTCTCGGTGCCCAGCACGCTCCGGGGCAGCTGGGCGCCCGCCGGAAGAGCGGACCGCGCCGGGATCCGCAGGAGGTTTGGGTGGAGAGGGGCGGTGGGCGCGGGGCGGCGGGGGGCGTGGCGTGGCAGGGGGCGGGGCAGGCAGCGGAGCGGCGAGGCGGGGCAGGCGGCGGAGCGGGGCAGGGGCGGGGCGGGGCGGGGCGGGGCAGGCGGCGGAGCGGGGCAGGGGCGGGGCGGGGCGGGGCAGGCGGCGGAGCGGGGCAGGGGGCGGGGCAGGGGGCGGGGCAGGGGCGGGACGGAGCGGTGGGGCGGGACAGGGGGCGGGGCGGCGGGGCGGGGCAGGCGGTGGGGCAGGGGGCGTAGCGGGGGGCGGGGCAGGCGGCAGGGGGCGTAGCGGGGGGCGGGGCAGGCGGCAGGGCGGGACAGGGGGCGGGGCAGGCGGCAGGGGGCAGGGCGGGCAGACGGCGAGACGGTGGGGCGGGGCAGGGGGGCGGAGCGGAGCGGCGGGGCGGGGCAGGCGGCGGAGCGGGGCAGGGGCGGGGCGGGGCAGGCGGCGGAGCGGGGCAGGGGGCGGGGCAGGGGGCGGGGCAGGGGCGGGACGGAGCGGCGGGGCGGGGCAGGGGGCGGAGCGGCGGGGCGGGGCAGGCGGTGGGGCAGGGGGCGTAGCGGGGGGCGGGGCAGGCGGCAGGGGGCGTAGCGGGGGGCGGGGCAGGCGGCAGGGTGGGACAGGGGGCGGGGCAGGCGGCAGGGGGCAGGGCGGGCAGACGGCGAGACGGTGGGGCGGGGCAGGGGGGCGGAGCGGAGCGGTGGGGCGGGGCAGGGGGCGGAGCGGGGGCGGGGCAGGGGGCGGGGCTGGACAGGCGGTGGGGGCAGGGGCGGGACATGGGGCGGGGCGGGGTCGGGGCCGGCGGGACGGCGGGGCGGGGCAGACGGTGGGGCAGGGGGCGGGACATGGGGCGGGGCGGGGGCGGGGCCGGCGGCAGGGGGCGGGGCGGGGCAGACGGCGGGACGGCGGGGCGGGGCAGAGGGCGGGGCAGGTGGTGGGGCAGGGGGCGGAGCGGGGGGGCGGGGCCGGCGGCAGGGGGCGGGGCTGGACGGCGGTGGGGGCAGGGGGCGGGACATGGGGCGGGGCCGGCGGGCCGGCAGGGGGTGGAGCGGGGGGCGGGGCCGGCGGCAGGGGGCGGGGCTGGAAGGCGGTGGGGGCAGGGGGCGGGACATGGGGCGGGGCCGGCGGGGCGGGCGGTGGGGCAGGGGGTGGAGCGGGGGGCGGGGCCGGCGGCAGGGGGCGGGGCAGGGGGCGGAGCGGCAGGGGCGGGGGGAGCCCCGCAGGACCGCGGGCGGCCCGTAGCTATTGAGGGGAGGGGAGGGGCGCGGGCGTCCTCCGGGGTCACGCCGGCCGCCCGGGCGGCTGGCGCGCGCCCCGCCTTCCGCGGCGGCCGGGCCGGAAGTCGCGGGTCACGTGTCGGGGCGGGGCGGGGCGGGGCGGCGGCGCAGCCGGGCTCGGCATGGCGGAGCCGGACCCAGAGCCTGAGCAGATCCGCCTGAAAAGCATCCGCACCGAAGGCTCCTTCACGGTGCCCCCCGAGCACAGGGTGCGACGGGGAGGGCGGAAGGGGGCGGCGGGGGGGCGGAAGGCGGGGGAGGGGGAGGAAGGCGGGGGAGGGGGAGGAAGGCGGGGGGGGAGGAAGGCGGGGGAAGGAAGGCGGGGGGGGGGAGGAAGGCGGGGGGGGGAGGAAGGCGGGGGGAGGAAGGCGGGGGGAGGAAGGCGGGGGGAGGAAGGCGGGGGAGGGGGAAGGGGGCGGCCGGGGGCGGAAGGCGGGGGAGGGGGAAGGGGGAGGGGGCGGGTTCTGTTGCCCCCCCCTCTCCCCCCCCGGCTCCGGGTGCGGCTCCGGCCCGCCGCCTTTGGCTGGGACCGCGTCCATCCGCGTCTCCCTTTCAGCTGGGGCGGTGCCGGAGCGTGAAGGAGTTTGAGAAGCTGAACCGCATCGGCGAGGGCACCTACGGCATCGTGTGTGCGCGGACGGGGCGTCCACCGGGGCGGGCGGGGCGGGGAGGTGGTGTCCACGGGGAGGGGAGGGGGGAGGGGAGGAGTGGGGGGAGGGGTGGGGGAGGGGAGGTGGTGTCCACGGGGAGGGGAGGGGAGGAGTGGGGGGAGGGGAGGGGTGGGGGAGGGGAGGTGGTGTCCACGGGGAGGGGAGGGGGAAGGGAGGAGTGGGGGGAGGGGAGGGGTGGGGGAGGGGAGGTGGTGTCCACGGGGAGGGGAGGGGGGAGGGGAGGAGTGGGGGGAGGGGTGGGGGAGGGGAGGTGGTGTCCACGGGGAGGGGGGAGGGGAGGAGTGGGGGGAGGGGAGGGGTGGGGGAGGGGAGGTGGTGTCCACGGGATGGGGCGAGGGGAGGGAGCTTGGGACAGCTTTCAGGCACCTGCTCCCATTCTAGATCGGGCCCGGGACACCCAGACAGATGAGATTGTTGCTCTGAAGAAGGTGCGGATGGACAAGGAGAAAGATGGTGAGTGGAGAAGGCACAAAACTACCTCCCTGGGACTTGGTAGCGAGGTGAAACCTGCCTGTGGTTTGAGAGGAGCCACTTCAGAGGCTGGTCAGCCGGCTGGAGCCCCTGAGGCCCGCTGGTCAGCCGGGGGCCCCCGAGGCCCGCTGGTCAGTCGGCCGGGGGCCCCCGAGGCCCGCTCGTCAGTCGGCCGGGGGCCCCCGAGGCCCGCTCGTCAGTCGGCCGGGGCCCCTGAGGTCTGCCGGTCAGCCGGGGGCCCCCGAGGAGGCCCGCTGGTCAGTCGGCCGGGGGCCCCCGAGGAGGCCCGCTGGTCAGCCGGCCGGGGGCCCCCGAGGCCTGCTGGTCAGTCGGCCGGGCGCCCCCGAGGCCCGCTGGTCAGCGGGCCGGGGCCCCGAGGCCCGCTGGCTTCCCGCAGCTCTGCTTGGGGCACTCTCCGTCCCCTCTCCCCAGACCCTTTCCTGTCTCGGCCCCGCTCTGCCCTCACCCACCCCACCAAATCCCACAGCACCCTGCTTGCCCCCGTACTGCGGTGTATCGTCCATGGCTGGCAGTGTTGTTAGTACTGCCTGGTGCTCCCTGAGCGTCTTGTCCTCGGTGTTGGTAGAGTGTGGAGGGGTTCATGGGCACACCTGTGATTGCAGGCATCCCCATCAGCAGTCTGCGGGAGATCACACTGCTCCTGCGCCTTCGCCATCCTAATGTCGTGGAACTGAAGGAGGTGGTTGTGGGAAACCACTTGGAGAGGTACAGTCTCCTGCCCCTGCCCTTTGGTCCGACCATAAGGCCCTTCTGCTTCCAGGTCATCCTGTCTACAGCAGGGGAGGTCTTGTTCTTTGCCCGCTCTAGGCAGAAGATGGGAAGTACTGTGCATCTTTCTTTTTTTTCCTTCCAGCATCTTCCTGGTGATGGGTTACTGTGAGCAGGATCTCGCCAGCCTTCTGGAGAATATGCCAACACCGTTTTCTGAGTCCCAGGTGCACAGGAGATGGGTGGGACCATTTCACAGGCTTTAGTCAGTACATGCTTGTACTAGACATAGTTAGGGATGTGTGTCTGCTATATGGCACCAGCAAGACTTAGTGAGGCACAGAAGTACAGAAGCCCATAAATGAGCTTCGAGCCTCCCAGCCCACAACAAGCAGGCTGAAGGGGACTCTGCAGACACAGCCATACCAGGCTCTAGGCTGTCGGGCTGCTGCTCCTGGAGTCATAGACAGAGGTGGTGTGGCCAGGCAACATCCTCAGCTCTCCCTAACTCCTCTGGCCCTCCACACAGGTCAAGTGTATTGTGCTACAGGTGCTCAAGGGCCTCCAGTACCTGCACAGGAACTTCATCATCCACAGGTGGGCAGGGGCAGCAGGAGGAGAGCGAAAGGGTCAGGGCCCGGACAGTTCTGCTCTCCACAGCACTTATTCCAAGTGCCTGCAGGAGAGGAACAGGCACCTGTAGGCATTTTCATTGCTCCCTATGAAGGAGCAGGGAGCAAACAAGTCTGGAAAGTCCCATCGGTCTCCCTTCTGGAAAATAGGGTGGGTGGAGAGAGTAGCCCAAAGGCCAGGTGAGCAGAGCATTTCAGCCCAGCCTGAAGTCTTAGTGAGGGGCTGGCTGCAACTGGAAAGGGCCTTGAAGCCCTGGGTCCCTGCTGTGTGGCTTGTGTTGGCCCTGCTGGAGCAGTGGCCCGGCGCTGCCACTTCCTTGGTTACTAAGAGCTCTGGTTACCGGCTGCTAGTGTCCTCACTCCTCACTGTTGCCCACCTCTCTTAGCCTACGGCCCACCCAAAGGCCACTGCTTGTATAAGGCTCAGATGTGACCGATATTGTGTATCCACTGTGGTGCTGCTTCCTGCAACTAGTGTTCTCTTCTGTCACAGGGACCTGAAGGTCTCCAACCTGCTCATGACAGACAAGGGCTGTGTGAAGACAGGTGGGTGCAGGCTCTGTCTGGATGGAGGTGGCTTTCCATGAGCACATCCTTGGGGCGGGTTCTGGTGCTCACTTAAGTGCCCTGGTAGCTGGAGGCTGGCTTGTCTGTCTGCTTGGCCCTAGGATACCCAAGTCTGGCTCAGTGCACTGACAGTGGGTCAGCCCTTACTGAGTGACACGCTCCCTCCCCTCTGCCTCTGCTGTAGCTGATTTCGGCCTAGCCCGCGCATATGGTGTTCCAGTAAAGCCAATGACCCCCAAGGTGGTTACCCTCTGGTGAGTCCTTTGAAATTGTAAGGCAGATGTTAGAAATGCACAGAATGGGGCTGCACACCGGGTGCTGCGGGTCCCAAGGAAAAGGGTGGCAGCCAGGCTCAGCAACTCCGTGACCCAGATGCACCTCCCATCTAGACTGGACGTTATCTTGCTCTAAGGTACTCAGAAACAGCCTGGCTCTAAAGCCATTTTTGGAGGAGGTTGCGCCTCCCCCTGAAGGGAGGGTGGCTGGGTGGCTTTTCTTTTCTTTCTGTTTTTTTTATCATTTGTTTCTGCTGGTCCTGGAGCTTGAACTCTGGGTCTGGGTGCTGTCCCTGAGTTTTTGTGTTCAAGACTAGTGCATTACCACTTTAACCACAGTTCCATCATTAATTGGAGATAACTGTCGTGGACTTTCCTGCCCAAGGCTGGCTTTGAATCTCAATCCTCAGATCTAAGCCTCCTGAATATAGGATCACAGGTGTGAGCCACTAGTGCCCAGCACTTTGTTTTTAAAACCAGAGCTGCAGGAGACTGGAGTCCTTTAGACTCTTATGATCTTAACACAAGCACTCTTGTCACGTAGCCCCATCCAAAATTGGGCTGGTAGGCATGGGTCTGTGCTGAGGATCCAGTGGTTCTACACGCAGGGCCTGTGGCTTTCTCCAGTGACAGCTGTTAACTGTGTGTATCCCAGTGTAATCCTGTTGGGCCCTCTAGCGCTTCCAGTGGAGGCTCAGCTTGGGCTGCATGTCAAACTGGCCAGAGGTGAAGTAAGGCCTTTGTCTGCAGGTACCGAGCCCCCGAGCTGCTGCTAGGAACCACCACCCAGACCACCAGCATCGATATGTGGTAAGCTTGGCTGGTGCTCCTGGGGCCAGCCCCAGGACAGGGGCAGGAGTGGGGCCGGAGTGTTTGCCAGCCCCCAGGGACTGGGCCTGCCTGGGATCCAAGAGGAAGCATGGGAATGCAGCTTGAGTGTTTGCACTCAGGTGTGCAGGAAGGCCTGCCCTTGTCACTGGTCCTGTGGGGGCTTGGCAGTTGTCTGTCCCTCCCCTCACGGGCACCGTGAGATGGTGTGGAGGCCTGGCTGCTCTTCCTGCAGGGCTGTGGGCTGCATCCTAGCTGAGCTGCTGGCCCATAAGCCTCTCCTCCCTGGCACTTCTGAGATCCACCAGATTGACCTGATTGTACAGCTGCTGGGGACACCCAGTGAGAACATCTGGCCGGTGGGTGCCCTGTGCAGCCGTGAACCTCTGTGTGTCTGGGCCTGGCCCTACTGTGGCTTCATCTACTACCTCCCACAGGGTTTTTCCAAGCTCCCACTGGCAAACCAGTACAGCCTGCGAAAGCAGCCTTACAACAACCTCAAGCACAAGTTCCCATGGCTGTCAGAGGCTGGACTGCGCCTGCTCAACTTCCTGTTCATGTATGACCCCAAGAAAAGGTGTGATGCTGATTTGAGTCCCGGTGTGCTTGTGTTATGTATGTGTCTGTTATGTATATGTGTGTGCGTGTGTATGTGATGCACGTGCAGGTGACATTGCAGCTTGAACTCAGCCAGGGGTGTCCACCCTGCTTTTCATTCACAGCTACATGCTAGCACTTGAGTCACACTTTCAGTTCCCCCTTATTTTCTGTGGTGCTTGGGATTGAACCTAGGACCTTTACATGCAAGTGTTCTACTACTGAGCTACACCCAAATCCAACTAAAAACGTGTTTTTTGGTGGTTTCTCAGAAGATGGGCTAGACATTCCTCCTCAGACATGTAGCTGCCTGTATACCAGGCCACCCACCCCATTTGCTCTCCTGGGTTATTGGAGTCCAATCTGAAGCTGTCAGTTTTGGGCCCCCAGCCTATTTTTCTTTTTATATTTTGCCAGTCCTGGGGCTTGAACTCGGGGCTGGGCTCTGCCCAAGCTGCTTTTGCTCAAGGCTAGCACTCTATCACCTGAGCCACAGTGCCACTGAAGAATCAAACCAGGGCTTCAAATGCTAAGCAAGCGTCTACCACTAAGCCACATCCCCAGCCCCCAACCTGTTTTTTTGTTGGTCATGGGGCTTGAACCCTAGGCCTGGGCGCTGTCCTGAGCTCTTCAGCTCAAGGTGAGCGCTCTACCACTTAAGCCACAGCACCATTTTTGGGTTTTTGTTAATTGGAGATAGTCTCATGGGACTTTCCTGCCCGGGCTGGCTTTGAACCATGATCCTCAGATCTGAGCCTCCTGAGTAGGATTACAGGAGTGAGCTACCAGAGCCCCGCCCCAACCTGTTTTTAACTGCCCACTTTTTTTTCTGGAGATGGTTGGGCTAGGCAGGGGTGTGAGGAACACAGGCCTACTGAGGCCAGGGCCTCAGTACTCGGTGTCTTTCTACAGGGCAACAGCAGCAGACTGCTTGGAGAGCTCCTACTTCAAGGAGAAGCCTCTACGTGAGTTCCCCAGACTGTCTTGGGCCCTGCACTTGGGGAGCTTTGCCAGTGGCCCTTTCTGTTCGTACCAAGAGGGCTCCTAGTGCACAGCTGTGCCTGTGGGGAGGGCAGAACTGAGCATCCCTGGGGGGGAGAATTCTGGATCAATACCTGCAGCCGGGTATACCTGGGAACCCATCCCCAGCTAGCACCCTGTGTGTGTATCCTACAGCCTGTGAGCCAGAACTCATGCCCACCTTCCCACACCACCGCAATAAGCGGGCTGCTCCTGCCACAGCTGAGGGCCAGAGTAGGCGAGGCAAACCCTGAGACTGGACGACATGCCCTCCCCAGACCATGCGTCAGCAGTGGACAGGCAGCTCCCCTCTGAGCCAGGCTGACCGGGACTGCAGGCCCATGCACAAGGAGGGGCCATCTGGCAAGAGCAGGGCAGAAACTGTGCTGGTCCAATGGAGTGGAGTCTTGGAAACGAAGCTGGGCACAGGCCTTCGAAGCAAGCCTCAGATCATCACACCACTCACACCGGATCTCACAGGCCACCCAGGGGCATAGGTGATGGTAACTCCTAGGGTGCCCCTGGTGAGGAGGAGGGACCAGGCCTGGCGGGCCTCCATAGGCCCTAGAATAGCCCTGCTGCCCAGGAGAGGCAGCAGGCTCCCACCCCAGGGGAAGAAATAAAAGCATCTCTGACAAGGTCTCAAATTGTCTTTTAATGTGCTATGCAACATGGCAGTGAGTGGGCCGGGGAGAGGGATTGGGGCTGGGACACAGCGCAAGCTGAGAGTCATGCAGAACAGTAGTTGTCCCCTCCAGGCTAGGGGACCACGGTTCCCCCCGTGTGTGTTGTGCTGCCCGGCAGCAGCTGCATGGCCCCACCACGGACAGTCAACCAGTGAGATGGCTGCAGGACTCTGAGCTTCCTTCGTGAGGCAGCTGGGTACTGAGAATCAGTCTTTCCTCAGCCAGCACTTTCTGCTGCCAGACCTCTACAGCTACCGACACCTCCAGACTGACGCCAGGAGGAGAGCCACCTGCAGGCCTGGAGGATCCCAGGCATGTGGGGGCTATGTCCTGAGCCACAGGCTGTTGGCAGACTTCTAAAGGGAATGGGGGGGGGGGGTCCTCTTTGGAACAGGTTTGGCCCGCTACTGAGCACCTCTGGGCATGAGGACAAAGACTTCTGGGAAGGTCCTTGTTAGTCTGGCTTAGGACCTGCTGCTAGCTAAGGCTGAGACCTCAGACCGGAGTGACTTGTTGAAGGCTCTGCCCCTCCCAGTGGGTAGAGCCTGGACTCCCCTGGGGACAGAAGGCCAGAGCAGCCAGTGGCCCAAGCCACTCCCCAAGAGAAGCACCATGGAAACTCTCCTGCACCCATGGGACCTGGGGCGCAGGTGGGCTTAGGGGTGCGGCCCGGGGCTGTCATACAGCAGGGTGTCCATCTGTGCCCGCTGCAGCCACAGGCGCCTCTGCGTGTCGCCCAGCAGGACACGCAGCGAGTGACCTGGTCGGCATGCTGGCAGGGCCGCGCAGTGGGCAGCATGTAGCTGGTGACAGGTGTCACAGCAGAGGGTGGGCAGGGCTCCAGGAGCCAGACAGCTGTGTGCTTGGTAGGCCAGGGGCTCAGGGACAGGCCCGTAGGCGGAAGCTGGTGCTTCCCCTACTTGGCTGTGCCGGGGGCTGGCCTGCCCAGGGCTCCCAGGGACCTCCGCAACAGCCAGGTCCTCAGGCCGACTCAGCTCTCGGCGCAGGGATAGAAAGGAGAAGGCAGAGGGCTCAGGATCCAGCTCCTCCTCTAGGGCCCCATAGGGTGAGCTGCTAGCCTGAGGCAGGTCCTCAGCTGGGGGCTCCCAGGACCGGCCCCCGGACCCCCATAGTTTGGCACTCTGCTCCCAGAGCGGTGGCCTATAGCTCAGTTCCACAGGAGGCGAGTCTGGCCCTGGGGAGGGCTCTTCATACAGGCTGGCTTCCTCCAAGCCCTCGTCACCCTGCAGGTCCCTGTACAGGTCTAACGGGACCCCAAATGCAGAGGCGCCCCGGGGGGGCAGGGGTGGTGGCTCCTCATCTTGGGCCAAACGCTGCTGCAGCCAGGCCACACAGGAGGCCACATCCCCACTGGCCCGCCGTGCCTGTAGCAGTTCTTCTGCTGGCAGTACGCTGGTGCCCAGCTGTGCCAGCACCTCACCCAGGATCTCACACTCCAGCCGAAGCGCAAAGCAGCCCAGGGCCACCTGCACCAACTGGCAGGCAGGAGGCAGAGCAGCCACCGTCAGGCGGTGGTGGTCCCGGCGCACGTAGCCCATCTTCTGGAAGCTTCTAATGAGGAGCTCCTCGGAGAGCACGCCTTTCAGCACATGCACATAGCCTCCAGAGAAGGTCTGCAAAGGAGGGACCTGGTCACAGTGGGACCCCAGGACCATCCTCTAATGGGTGGCGGGCTGCCCATCCAGGCTTAGCCAGCCCTGCTTTGGCCAGACCAAAGCTTCTGAATCTCTGCCCGTCCCAAGACTGGTCTAACTCACCTGAGGCAGACCTGGATGTTAACATGCTAAAGTTGTTTTTGTGTATGCATGTGTGCCTGTCCTGGAGCTTGAACGCAGGGCCTGGGCACTGTTCTAAGCCTGTTTGCTCAAGACTAGTGCTGTACTGAGTCTCAGCTCCACTTCTAAGAGTTTTTTAAATAATTAATTGGTGAGAAGAGTCTCACAGACTTTCCTGCCTGGATTGCTTTGAACCACCATGATCCTCAGATCTCAGCCTCACTAAGACTACACATTTCAGTTAAAAATAGTCACCTGGGGCCGGGCGCTGGTGGCTCACGCTTGTAATCCTAGCTACTCAGGAGGCTGAGATCTGAGGATCGCGGTTCAAAGCCAGCCCGGGCAGGAGAGACTGTGAGACTCCTATCTCCAATAAACCACCAGAAAACCGGAAGTGGCGCTGTAGCTCAAGTGGTAGAGCGCTCGCCTTGAGCTGAAGAGCTGAGGGACAGCGCCCAGGCCCAGAGTTCAAGCCTGGACTGGGAGCTCCTGGTTCATCTCTATAGTCCTAGCTACTCTGGAAGCTGAGGTCTGAGCACCCCAGTCTCCCCCTGGGCCTTTTCTGGGGCCAAGAGATCCATGAGACTCTTATCTCCAATTAACCACCAATAATCGGGAAGGAGAGCTTTGACTCAAATGGTAGAACACTAGCCTTGCACAAAAAAAAAAAAAAAAAAACTCACTGAGCCAGGGGTTCACACCTGTAATCCTAGCTGCTCAGGAGGCTGAGATCTGAGGATCATGATTCAGAGCCAGCCTGAGCAGAAAAGTGTGAGATTCTTATCTCCAATAAACCACTAGAAAATTGGAAGTGGCGCTGGGGCTCAAGCAGTAGAACGCTTGCCTTGAGCTGAAGAGCTCAGGGACAGCGCCCAAGCCCAGAGTTCAACCCCCACGACCAACAAAAAAAAAAAGCTCACTGACAGTGCCCAAACACACACACCTCACCTGGCTCAAAACAAAAAACATCTACACTCCAGGTCAGTAGGTCAGACATTTGCCTTATTGTCCCCCTCCCTCATGCTGGGGTTTGAGTCAAGGGCATTGTGCACACCAGGCAGGTACCCTCCTCTCTCTGACATGCACCAACAACCCTTGGTTTTCACTTGTTCTTTTTTGTGCCAGTCCTGGGCTTGAACTCAGGGCCTGGGCACTGTCCCTGAGCTGCTTCTGTTCAAGGCTAGCGCTCTACCATTTGAGCCACAGCATCACTTCCAGCTTTCTCTGTGTATGTGGTATTAAGGAATGGAACTCAGGGCATCATGCACGCCAGGCAAGCAGTCTACCAAGCCGCATGCCCAGCCCCTCAGCCCTTGTGTTTCTGAGGTCTCATCATGTAGCTTAGCCTGGCCTCCAATTTGATGCCCTGCTACAACTTGTATGATAGGCTCATACTAGGCTAATAGGGTTTTTGGGTTTTTTTGGTCCGTTCGTGGGGTCTGAACTCTGGGCCTGGGCGCTGTCCCTCAGCTCTTCAGCTCAAAGCTAGCGCTCTACCACTTGAGCCACAGCGCCACTCCCGGCTTTTTTCTTATGTGATGCTGAGGAATCGAACCCAGGGCCTCAGGCATGCAAGGCAAGCGCTCTACCACTGAGCCACCTTCCCAGCCCTGGGTGTTTTTTGTTTTTGTCACTCATGGGGCTTGAACTCAGCCTGGGCGCTGTCCCTCAGCTCTTCGGCTCAAAGCGAGCACTCTACCACTTGAGCCACAGCGCCACTTCCGATTTTCTGGTGGTTTATTGGAGATAAGAATCTCACCAAGGACCTTTCCTGCCGGGCTGGCTTTGAACCCTGACCCTCAGATCTCAGCCTCCCGAGTATCTTGGATTACAGACGTGAGCCACCAGTGCCCGGCTAGTTTTTGTTTTTGAGACAAGATCTTCACTACATAGCTCAGGCTGTCCTTAAGCCTGAAATTATCCTGTCTGGGGCTGGGAAGGTGGCTCAGTGGCAGAGGCTTGACTAGCATGCATGAAGCCCTGGGTTCGATTCCTCAGCACCACATCAACGGGAAAAGCCAGAAGTGGTGCTGTGGCTCACGTGGTAAGAGCTCCAGGACAGTGCCCAGGCCCCGAGTCCAAGCCCAGAAAGAAACCGTCGTGTCCAGGCACTACCGCGCCTAGCGAGTAGCTGCTAAGCACTGTTCTCTGCTTCCTGCATCATCACGGGTTTCTGTTTGGAACCAGCCGGGAGGGAGCTCCTCCGGGCCGCCCGGGCCCTCCCCCGCTCCCCTCTCGCCGCACCGGAGGAATGAAAACTCCGGGCAGCCGGCACCGGCGGCCCCTCCAGCGCCCCGCCGGGCTCCGCGGTTGCCTCGGCAACGGCGGGGGCGCAGCCCGCCCACGCGCGCGGTGACGCGCGGAGGAAGCCGGAGCCCGCACGCCCGCCCCCGGCCGCGCCCCCCCCGGCCGCGCCCGCCCCCCCCGGCCGCGCCCCCCCGGCCGCGCCCCCCCTCCGGCGCCCCCACCCCCGGCCGCGCCCCCCCTCCGCGCGCCCACCCCGGCCGCGCCCGCCCCCCTGCGCGGCCCCGCTCCGCCCCCCTGCGCGCCCCCCTCGGCCCCCCTGCGCGCCCCCCTCGGCCCCCCTGCGCGCACGCCCTTCGCGCGCCCCCCCCCCCCGGCCGCCCCCGCCCGCCCCCCTGCGCGCCCGCCCCCGGCCGCCCCTCCGCGCGCCCGCCCGCCCCCCTGCGCGCACGCCCCCGGCCGCCCCTCCGCGCGCCCGCCCGCCCCCCTGCGCGCACGCCCCCGGCCGCCCCTCCGCGCGCCCGCCCGCCCCCCTGCGCGCCCGCCCCCGGCCGCCCCTCCGCGCGCCCGCCCGCCCCCCTGCGCGCACGCCCCCCGGCCGCCCCTCCGCGCGCCCGCCCGCCCCCCTGCGCGCACGCCCCCGGCCGCCCCTCCGCGCGCCCGCCCGCCCCCCTGCGCGCACGCCCCCGGCCGCCCCTCCGCGCGCCCGCCCGCCCCCCTGCGCGCACGCCCCCGGCCGCCCCTCCGCGCGCCCGCCCGCCCCCCTGCGCGCACGCCCTTCGCGCGCCCCCCCCCCCCCGGCCGCGCCCGCCCGCCCCCCTGCGCGCCCGCCCCCGGCCGCCCCACCTTGATGGTGGTGAACTCCTTCCGCCAGGGCAGCAGGTAGAGGTGCACGGCGGCCAGCTCCAGGAGCTCGAAGGCGCGGGCCAGGTCGCGCAGCGCGGGCGCCAGGTCGGCCCGGCCCCACAGGCCGTCGGAGAGCAGCGCCGGGGCGTCGTCCTGCAGCGCCCCGTGCAGGTCGAAGTCCTCCACCAGGATCTGCCAGAGCACCGCGCGCAACGAGGGGTCCCCGCACACGCCCGCGCGGCCCCGCCGCAGCTCGCGCTCCAGGCACAGGCGGTAGTCCTCGGACAGCGAGCTGCTGCCCATCCCGGCGGGCGCGGCGCGGCGCGGCGCTCCGGCAGTGCCCCTCGGCCCCTAGGACGCGCCGGAGACCCGGGCGGCGCGCGCCGTCGGGCCCAGCCACCTCCAGCCGCCGCCGGCCGCGAACTTCCGCCGGACGCCGGCCCCGCCCCGAGGCGCCGGCCGCGACGCAGAGGGCGTGGTTTCTGCGCCGCCCCGCCCCCGGCGGCGTGGGCGGGGCCCGCGTGTGGGCGGGGCCGAGCCCGGAAGGCCCGGCGCCGCGCCCCCCGCGCGCCTGCGCCGTTCGCGGCCTCCGGGCCCGCGCGCTCTGCGGGCTCCCTTTGAAGCGTGGCCTGGCGGCCTCCACCGCGGCGCCGCTTCGCCCCCGAGCCCCGGCTTGTCACGGCCGTCGGCGGACATGCGGGCGGGCCTCCTGCCCTTGTGCGGAGGTCCTCGACCTCAGTGAGGACGCAGGGCCGGAGGGTCAGCGGGTCAGCCCGCAGGGCCGCCCGACTCAGAGCCTGCCCTGCCCACGCTGGGGGACACAGCCCCCCAAGCACGGGGGAAGGTGGGGGACACAGCCCCCCAAGCACGGGGGAAGGTGGGGGACACAGCCCCCCAAGCACGGGGGAAGGTGGGGGACACAGCCCCCCAAGCCCGTCCTGGGGAAGGTGGGGGACACAGCCCCCCAAGCCCGTCCTGGGGAAGGTGGGGGACACAGCCCCCCAAGCCCATCCTGGGGAAGGTGGGGGACACAGCCCCCCAAGCCCGTCCTGGGGAACGACAAAATCACACATGAGCTGGGGTGGCTCAGGTGACAGAGCTCCAGAAAGACCACAGTGTTGGAGTCCAAGCCAGGCACTGGCAAAAACAACAGGAGTGCCTTTGTGTTTAGCAGCCACAAGTTCTCTGCATTGCCTTTCCTGCGATCTCACACATCCTTTCATAGACCCTAGTCTCAAAATGGGGCCAGACTTTTTGTCAGTGTGTCCATCCATACTTACCTAATGCAGATCATCCTAAAACTTTCCCAATTACATTCTGACAGGTATGACGTTTCTCTTTTTAACTTGCAATTCTTTATTGTGTTTGCAATTTGGAGCCCCTCCTACGCTTTTTTTTTTTGCCAGTCCTGGGGCTTAAACTCAGGGCCTGGGCGCTGTCCCTGAGCTACTTTTGCTCAAGGCTAGCACTCTACCACTTGAGCCACAGCACCACTTCCCATTTTTTCTGTGCATGGACTGAGGAATTGGGCCCAGGGCTTCATGCTTCCTAAGCAAGCACTCCACCACTGAGCCACCTTCCCAGCCATTTCTTTGTAATGCTAGTACTGGGGCTTGAATTCAGGGCCTCTCATACCCTTGCTTGGCTTTTTCACTTCCGGCTGGGACTCTGTCACACCTCTAATCCCAAGGGTGTTAATTTTGACTTCCCAGAGTACTTGTGGTGTTCATATCCAGGCCGAGGGAGTGAGGACACAGTGCTTCAAGCACAACGAACTATGTAAACTGGTGAGACTCTTGGAATCAGCAGAGGAGCCAACGTCGGTTGTGTGGCAAGTGTGTGCTTCATCAGGAGCAGGGGACCAGCATGTTGCAGGGCAGATGGGAGCCAGCATCTCTGTTCCAGTGCTGGATGACAGGTGAGATGGAAATTTCTGGACAGTCCTGCCTGAGAACACATGGGCTCGGGACTGCAGGGTACGTGACCTCTAGTCCTGGGCTCCCATAATGCCCGGCAGAGCTGTGCTTCGTGGAGGGGGAAGCCCACATCTGCCTGGCCAGCAACCCTCCAGGAGGTGCTTTGGCTTCTCAGTACCTGTTCCTAGTAGTCTCTGCGGGTCACAAAGGGTAGTCATGCCGTGATACCGGCATCCAGGCTCCTGCCTGGCCAGTGGGTGAGACTGAATGAGCCAGACAATTCAAACAGAACATAATCTTTCTTCTGTCCTGGGTTGGTGGTACAATGCGTAAGTAACTGGGTGCTGGATCTTGGGCTTTCCCTGACCCAGGAGAGGCTGCACAGCCATCAACACTGGCCACCATTCAACTGTGGCTCACACCCCTCTGTCAAGGTGGCAGAGTCCACGACCAGGGAGGGAACAGAGCTCTGAGCCCTGGACATGGAGCAGAAGTGAGCAGAGAAGCAGGGCAGTCACCACCAGGCCAACAGCACAGCCTCACCATGGCCCTCCTGGACATTCTCACTCTTAACTCTCACAAGCCTCAAACCAGACTTGCTGCCCCTGCTTTTGGTCAGGCTCCTGGCTCCTTCTCAGCACGGATGCACAGCCATGCCCACGCAAACCCGAACTCCCTGCAGGAGGCTCTGTCAGGAGTGTGCAGCTCCTGGGGAGCAGCAGCTGCAGCTTCCCTTCTGAGGGGGTCTCAGAGGCCAGTACAGGACAGAGCACAGCGGGCACTGGAAGCTGACTCAGTCCTGTGCTGTTGGGAGGCGCCCAGGGTGGCCCCAGGCCTCGGGTTAGGAAGGGAGCCAGGGCTAACTTCCCCGTAGTGTCCCAGTGCCAGCTGTGCGGAACAGCATGGAAGCTACTGAGTAGTCCTCAGGAGTCCCTGGCGCCTTTGGGTTCTGGACTCCACTACCTGCCCAGGCCCCCCTGGGCCAGCAGCTCCACGTAGCTCAGGGCACTCTGCAGTGAAGTCAGGCAGTAGCCCTCCTCTCCAATCAGGTACCTGAATGGAAGTGGCAGAGGGGCACGTGTCACCGGACGGGACGCAGCACTGTGGAGGGCAGCTCCTGCTCCTCGGGGGAAGGACCTGGGTACTGAGGTGGCCAGAGCTCCGCTCTACAGTCCTCAGCAGGGGTTGTGAGGAGCACAGGTGTGGGCGCCATGCTCAGGTGGACCCATCCATGTTGCCTGAGTGGCCTGGCCTGCAAGCTTACCGTGGCCCTCAGGGTCTGTTACTGCATGACTTAAATTTGGGGCGAGGTCCCCCTGTGGAAACAGATCCCCTGCTCCCAACACATGCCCCCCACGCCGCTGGTCTGAACTCCTACCCCTCATGGGTGAATTCCTCCAGGGCTGCACACTCTGACACCAGCTGGGGTAGGCCGCTCCTTAACACCACAAAGGACAGGATTGGTAGCAGGTCATCAGCACCACTGCTGGGCAAAGACACAAAGGTTGGGAGAGGCCTCTGGAGTTAGTCTTGGCTTGGTGGGCTGCAGTCCCTATACCCCCCATCCACCAGTAGTACAGAACACCTCCTGGCCACGGTGACAGTCTCTAAATGGAGACTGGACACACTGCAGTCCTTTTCACCTTTCCAGACTTTCAGGAGCCAGGGGGCAGAAGAAAGCTGAAACCAGGGGTCGATTACAGCTGCACTGGGACCCAGCCCCACTCAGAAGGGGTCTGACTGCACTAGGGAGGGCACACGCATCCTGCAAGGAGGAATCTAGACTGCGGCTTGGGTCTGACCCCTCCCCAGAGGCCCCCAAGGCTGCACCGCCCACTCTACCTGCTCAGGATCCTGCGGACCACAGGGATATATGCAGCCTCCCTGGCTTCACAGGGGGCTGACATGGTCAAGGCTGAGCCTTGCAAACACTTTGTCTAGGAATTCTAAAATGAATCAAAGGGCCAGGGGTACCAGGCCGGCTTGGTGGACTCCTTCCAGTGGGAGGACTAATACCATGACCTGGAGTGGGCAAGAAGCATCTGCTTTCTCCTTGTTAGGAGCTCCTGAATTTCCTCAGCTCTGATTTCTCCTTGTGGGGGTGGAGGGCAAGATCACAGCCCCTAGCTGTAATGGCAGCCTCAGGGTTAACCCTGTCCCTGAGGCAGCGTGGCAGGAGACAGAGCTCATGCAAGGGCTGAGGGTTATCAGCTCTGGGCCAGAGCTGAGTCTCAGAGGTGCTCAAGGTAGGATCAGGCATCCTGAAACCCAGGCTGGTGGACTCAGGACCCCCCCCCCCCCCCCCCCCCCCCCCCGGCGCCGGGATGTCAGTGCAGATAGTGGGGACTTCTCTAGACCCCCAAGGGACCTTGGAGTCTGTACCTCGCTGTCTCTAAATATCCTCCTGGGAGTCCAAGCGTGTCCTTCCGGGAAGAGCAGCCCTGTTTACCACCATATTGGCCAGGGACCCTGAAAAAGCCTGGGCCTGCCCTCTGGGATGTGTGAATGTAGGGATAGGGAATGGTTGTGCGGAGAGGCGGCTCTGGGGATGCTCCTCAGGCCTCTGAGAGCAGGACACACGTGCTGGTGGCCTCCCTGGCAGCGTTCTCACCCGGCACTCCTGGGACTCACATGGCAGCCGTGTGGGGCTGGAGTCCGGCCTCCGGCCTGGCCTCCTGGGTGCGGCAGTAGTCTTCTGCACAGATGCAAATGACCCGCAGGGTCCGTACTGTGGCACAGAAATGTGGCTTCAGGGGTCTGGAGATTCAACAGGAAGACCCAGGAGGGACATGGAGACCCAAGGGTTCAAGTATGTGGGTAGCCCATGCTGCTGCTTCCCGCTCAGGGGCTAGGACAGCTCTGCCCTTCCTGGCCCTGCCACCCACCTCCTGGTGTGCATGGATGGTAATAGCTGGCAACTTCCCCTTATGGGATCTACTGGAAAAGGGACTGAGGCTCAGAGCGGAGGGTACAGGCCCCAGGCCACCCACTAGGATGGGGGTCTATCTTATCTGACCCAGACTCTCAAACCTCCCGCACCGATGCACTCCAGCTTCTTCTGGGGGCAGCTCTCCAGGACCAGCAGGCCCAGCTCCTGGGCTGCAGTGCAGTAGGGGTAGGTGCTGGCCCCCCTGGCCTCAGGGTCCTGGGGGAGGAGCTTGGTGGGGATGCCAAGGGTGGTAGGGGGTGCGTTCCTGTAGAGCTCCATGCTCCTGCTCAGGGCAGCCTCCTGTGCGTAGTGCACACTCCTGGGGTGGAGAGAGGCCAGGCTTAGCCATCCTGGAAACTGCCCAGACATGGGTGGTCCCGGGAACTCTGTCATGGGGAGCGCCATCTGCCTAAGACCCCAAACTTAGGAAGTGGGCAAGGCCCACCCGTCAACTAGAAACACTTTTGGATGGAAATGCCTTGGGAACGCAGAGGAGAGCAGATGGTACTTAAGAATGTTGGAGGCTCTTGAGGGACTGTGCTAGAGACGTTAGGCTGCGGGAGGGTCCTTTGGGCGGGGGCTGTACCTGTAGAGGGCAAGCAGCATGGGCCACAGCGGGGAGAAGAAGGGTTCTTCAATGCAGGCCAGGCAGCGGTCCTTGCAGGCAGCTGTGTTCAGGCTTTCGAAGGCCAGAAGGGTCAGGGAGAGCAGCCTGTCTGCCAAAAGCAGAGCTGGGGATGTCTAGACAGGCCCCTCACCTGTAGTCTCCAGACGCTCCAAGCCCAGGACCAGCCTCTGTGTGGCAGAGCCATGGGGAGGACACTCTGTCTGGCCCTTCCACAGGCCTCAACCGGCTCACACCCGCCCACCATCTGAGGGGCTCTGCGGAGAGGGCGGGGTATGGCAAGCGGCACTGCTGGCCACAGTCCCAGCGCTGTGGCTCACCAATGGCGTTGTGAATGTCCTTCACGGTGCTCTTCAGGTGTTCCAGCACGGGTTCCCTCTTTGCTCCTGGGGTCTGTGGCTCAGGGTGGCTCCCAGGGCCCCGGCCCCATCTCTCAGATGCAGCCAGAAACCGTTCCAGGTCCTCAAAGGAGCTGTCCTTGTCTGGCAGGCATGATGAGGTGTCCACCAGGGGTGAGGGAGGCCTGCTGCCGTCTACCCCTCTCTCCAGGGGACCAGGGTGAAGCTGGGGAGTGGAGGGGGTAGCAGGGGGTCCATCCTGTGGCTTTGGGGCTGTGCTGGGCTCTGGTGGGGACAGCATGCAGTAAAGACTCTGGGAGGACCGGAGCCGCCGGCTTCCGGGAGCCAGCAGTCTGTTGGTGTCTGGGGGCAAGGAGCAGCAGCCCGGAGCAGATGCAGCACTGATGGCAGTCTGGCTCACAATGGAGTACAGAGCACCATACACGGCACACTGGAGCTTCTTTAGGAGCTGTGAGATTGGGTGGTCGGGAAGACTGCAAGGAGAGGAGCAAGTGCAGCAAAGACCTTGAGGAGGCCACACAGGAAGGCGTGCCCCACTGCCCGCCCACTACTCTGGCCCTAGCAGAGCTGGGACCACAGGGGCGCCAGTGGCATCGGGCAGGGCTGTCACCTACTGATTGTGGTCCCAGGGCTGAGAAACCAGTCCCCAGTACCTGATATCGGCCTCAGCCTTCTGAGCCTTCGGCCCTTGTCTGTGACATCTACCTGTCTGTAAAGTTGCCCACTTGGAAAGATTTGAGAGAAGTGACTCCCATAGTTTCCTGCTAGTGGATATCCCAAGAGTCACTTGCCTCAGCTCAGGAAGGTAAATGAAGCCAAGTAAAAGCCGTCCGCCATCGGCCCTTGGAGCTGCCAGCCCAGCCGCCAGTGGCACAGGCACCATATGACCTCCTTGCCTGAGGCCTGCTGTTCCTGAGAGCTGGGGTCTCCAACACTTTCCTCCCTCCCCTTCCTAAATAATCTTCTGTCTGTATCCTCCAGAATCTCACGGCTGGGGCATGGGATCTGGGGGGCCCAGTGTACCTGAGCAGGTGGGAGACCAGGCTGGTCACCAGCGACAGGTCCCCTGGGCTCCTCTTGAGCTTGGCTCGCCACTGCTTTGGCCAGTCCTGCAGGACAGGGGGCCTTGGAGGAAAGCAAAGTAGGTCCCCCACCATGGATACCCTCACCCCTGCCGGGGTCGTGCTGGGGTCTTCCTTGGGGTGTGGGGCAGACCAAATTCCTGAAGCCTCAGGTGACCCTGGCCCTGCCAGTACTTACATGGTCCTGCTCGTACTCCAGTATAGCTGCGTAGAGGGCGCGCTGTTCCCGCTCCTCTGGAGTCAGAGCAACCTGACTGCAGAACCGCCTGGGGAGGAACACAGACACCCTGAGGCCCTGGCGCCGGGCCTGTGGGCACAGAGCCCGCAGGCCCCCAGCACGGCCTGCGGGGCGAGGCTGGCAGAAGGGCACCTGTTGGCAGCCTCCTGGAGCCGAAGGCGGCGCTCCTCCATCTTCCGCTGGAGCTGAGATGGCAGAGTCAAGGGCCGGCACGGTCTGACCTGAGCGGACCTGCCTCTCCCCACCCCTCTGAAGTCCCACACTCCCTCTGTGCCCTACGAGTCGGGGTCCCCAGGCTGGTGAAACTATGCTTGCCCTCTACAGATACAGCCCAGCAGTGGGCAAGGCAGAAGGACAGAAACCAACTCAGGGAGGGCTCTTCCCAGGAATGTGACTGAGAGGCAAATCTCAGGCAACTTGAAGGATGAGAGGAGCTGTGTGGTGCTGGGAGGGTGGAGGGCAGTTTGTGCAGAGGCCAGAGAGGCAACAGCGTCTTCCTCAGGACACACTTCCCCAGAGCTGGGAAGATGCTCTGTCCCACGGCTGACCTCACATGCAGCTCTCCTCTCCCTCTACCCACTTTCTCCAAGCCCAGCTCTATCTCTGCTCAAGGATGCTTTTTCCTCCCGGGCTTTGGCGATCACCAGATTCTCCATCATCTGCCGCTGCAGAGACAGGGTCTAGGAGGAGAAGGAAGAAGGAAGCCCACCTTTAATCTACCCTGGACCTTTTTTTTCCCCCAACTAATGCCAAATGCACCTTGAGTGCCACTTACCAGTGCAGTCTTCTGCGTAGCCTGGCGGGGATCCAGACGGGCCATCCTAGCCTCGTATGTGGCCTTCAGCTTCTGGTTCTGCAGTGAGGCTTCTTCCAGTGGTGTCAGCTCCCTGATAATAGTGACAAGCTGCCATCCACACCCCAGGAGCCCAGGAGTGCTCTGAAAACTTCCCTTTCAGGTCAGGAAAAGATCACCTTATCTTCCTGACCCCGCTTTCAGACCAGAAGGAAAGAACGAGAAGGGGTTGTCTGGGTGATCTAAAAGTACCTGTCCTTTCTAATCTGCTGAAATATGGGCCTTGACATGTTCAGGACTCATGACTCAAGAGAAGCTGGTCATCTGGACTTTTATGAGAATCAGCTATATATCTGTTGCAACAACACGGAGCTCTGCATAAGTCAACAGTGAGATTTGTCTGCAACCCACAAATTTTCAAGTGAAATGTTTTCAGTTGGCAAGGTATAACATCATCCCTCTACTGCTTCAGGGGTCATAGAGAGAATGAGGCGGGAAAAAGCAAGACCAAGAAAGGAGAGTCCATCCTGAAGTTTAAGTTATCTTTTGTTCTAGAAAACTACTGTTTTCATCGGGCACCGATAGCTCACATCTGTAATCTTAGCTACTTAGGAGGCTGAGATCTGAGGATCTCGGTTCAAAGCCAGCCCGCGTAGGAAAGTCCGTGAGACTCTTATCTCTAATAAACCACCAGAAAACTGGAAGTGGCACTGTGGCTCAAGTGGTAGAGCGCTTGCCTTGAGCAGAAGAGCTGAGGGACAGCCCAGGCCCAGAGTTCAAGGCCCACGACCGACCCAAAAAAAAAAAAAGAAAAGAAAGAAAACTATTGTTTCCAAATAAAGCCTTTCTTCAATTTGGAACTCCAAGAAACAATGTCAGGTATTCTCATTTTCTTGCTTTTAGTCTTGTTTTTGTCATGTCTCCTGGATATCTGTTGACCTTTACCACCAATTTATTCTTTTTTCAGCTATGTCTGCTTTACTGTTTTATATTCTCTCTCTCTTATTTTTAGAGTCTAATAAAACAAGCAAGCCTGGTCTCAAATTTACACTGGAATTAAAGGCATATGCCAGTGATAATTCTGGCCTATTCACTCATTTTTATTGTCTGTGCAGAATTCCACCAGAAAATATAATTTATTTTTATTCTCAACCAGTTTTTAGAAATACCTTCATCATTGTTTGTTTCATTTCACTGGCTCTCCCTTCCCCTCCCCTCTCTGCTCGTGCTTAGCTTTTTTCAACTCAAGGCTGGCAACCTACCACTTGAGCTGCACCTGCAGTTTTGGCTTTTTGCTAGTTAATTGGAGATACAAGCCTCAAAGATCTGTCTGCCTGGCTGGCTTCAAACAGATCCTCAGATCACGGCGGGCTCTTGAGTAGCTATGATTACAGGTGTGAGCCACCAGAACCCAGAAACTTTATACTTTCTTGTTCAGGTATTTTCGGAATGTTATTTCTAAACACAAGTTGTTTAGTCTGTGTTTAGCTAGACAGAGACTGTCTGTTTCTGTTACCATTTCCTCAGTTCTCGTTTCCTTTACTGTTTGGCTCTGATTGTGTGCGATTAATTCAAAGAGAGAGGAATGCACTTTCTTCCTCAGAGGATCTGCACTTGCTTCCTGCAGGAGAATGAGTGCTTCTACCCTGGAACCCACTGTAACCAAGCATTCTGTTTCACCTCCACACCCAAACCCAGGCTCAAAGCATCTCCCACTTTGCCCATCTTACTTCTTAGAGGTTTGTGACTCTGCCACCTGCATCTTCTGGAAGATCTCTGGTGGCAGGAAAGGAGAAAGCTTCCCTCCTTCATCTGAACACACCCGGCGGTGGCGGCTGGTAGGCAAAGGAGCTGGAGGAGCTGCGGGCATGGCTGGCTTCAAGCGCATTTTCCCTACAAACCATATGCAGCCAGGGGTCAGCAGGCTGTTCCCTGTCTCACAAAGCAGATGCTAACTGCGGGTGCCTGGGAGAACCCACCAAGCTTGGTGGCTGTTGACTGGGCCCTCTCCAGACACTGTTCGGCCAGCTTCAGCATCTTTGGTGTGTCAGGAAGCACAGCTTCCCCAGCTTCTGAAGAAGGGACAAGAGGACTGGTTACAGTCAGACTTACCAAGAGTCAGATACTTGCTGCGGGTGGAAAGCTGGGCAAGCCCCTCCTCACTCGTCTCTGATCAGTGGCCATGCGCTCAGGACCACACATGGGCTCAGGCCTGTGGTTGGCCAGCTCAGCATTACTCTGACCCTTGTGCCTTGTTGTGCCCAAGCAGCAAGGGCCTGCACCCCTCACAGGACCTGTCTGTGGCTGTAGCATCTTTGGGAGTGGTCATGCTATGTCAAACATCTACCTTTCTGCAATGGTATCAGCAAGCCCCTCTACCTAGAGGCACCTGTGTTGTTCTTCCCCTCCATGGGACTGCTTTTTCTGGTAGATGCCGCTTACACCCTGGGCCCTGTTGGCCCTAGCTCCAGGCTTTTGTCCTCTCATTATAGACACTCCCCCGATAATCTCTATTTCCTCTTCATTCCACATCTGTTTCAGCCAGCCTCTGAACTCCTTACCCATCCTCACCCTGCCAAAGATGGCAGGATACTCAGGTTTCTCTGTCCTCTGAGACGTCACCTTTCCTCAGGGGTCCTCCTGCAAGCCCCTGTTCCAATGTCTCCATCCTGGAGAGCTAGGGCTCAGCTGACCTCATTTGCCCTGTGGATCGGGGTGACCACTAGCTATTCTCCTAATCCAGGGGGCTGCTTGCTCCTCAGGTTTAACCAGGTCACAGCGGAAGTCACTGTTCTTCTCCTTACACAATCCGCTCCAGCTCCTGCTCTGCCCAGAGCAGCCCTGCCTCCCGAAGCTTCACATCAATGCCCAGCAAGTCTAACTGGCTGCATGCTAGGCTGCATGCCTGGGTCCTTACCACAGTCTCTACATGATGGCCAAGCCTATGGAGCACAAATCCTCCAAGAGTTTCCCTCCTCATTGGAACAAAGCTAGCTCCACCCAAGGAATAGAGCCCTGTCATCCCAGCTTCCTTTCCAGGGCTTTTGCAGGTCCCACTGCAGGGAACACACCCATCTTTGTGCAACTCAGTCCTCCCTGCCTTGAGCCATTGTCTTGCTCTACCCAGTCACTCAAAGCTAACACTTAATACTTTTTCTGTTCACAGGACTCAGCCCTGAAGATTTTTTTGGGGGGGGTCCAGTCGTGGGGCCTGAACTCTGAGCCTGGGCCCTGTCCCTTAGCTCTTCAGCTCAAAGCTAGCGCTCTACCACTTGAGCCACAGCGACATTTCCAGCTTTTTTCTTTTTGACTATGTGGTGCTGAGGAATCGAACCCAGGGCCTCAAGCATGCAAGGCAAGCACTCTACCACTGAGCCCCCCACTTCCCAGCCCCCCACTTCACACCTTTTCTATCAAGCTAGAAAGTTCAAGGAGATCCCCAGGCTTAGGACCCAACAAGGGCCATCGTGTCCAACATCTGACCTTATAAGAAGAGCAGCAAATCTCAGAGCCCACCTTTAGTTGTCTCTACTTCCTCCAGTAACACCTGGGAGATGTAGTGGATACTCCTCAGATACTCCGTGTATGCCTCCTATATCCGGAATAGAATGACAGGAGTAGGGACAGTAGAAGTGAGAGTAACTGCATCATACTGGCCTAAGGCCAGACTGCCCTGGTTAGTTTAGCAGGAATCATTCCCTCCCCCCCAATCTCCTCCCAGGCTTAGTGGTAGTCTGCCTTGAACAGAAACAGACTAGAAGGAAAAGATGGCAGCACCAAACTCAAGAGAACTTCATACAACATGTGCACTGGATCTAGCTGGGCCTATCTCCTTTTCCTCAAGCATAGGAAGAAAATGGACTTCATTCTAGGGACCTAGGGAAGCATAACCAGAGGTTGCTCATGTATCACTTTTTTTTTTTTTTTTGGGCCAGTCCTGGGGCTGGAATTCAGGGCCTGGGCGTTGTCCCTGAGCTTCTATTGCTCAAGGCTAGCACTCTACTACTTGGCCACAACACCATTTCCAGCTTTTCCGTGTATGTGGTACTGAGGAATCGAACCCAGGGCTTCATGCATGCTAGGCAAGCACTCTACCACTGAGCCACTTTCCCAGCCCCTCATTTATCACTTTGTACAAATTTTCTTTCTGTGCAACTCAAATACCACTCGTTTCATGGCTTAAGAAAAATATTTCGGCTGGGAAGGTGGCTCAGTGGTAGAGTGCTTGCCTTGCATGCTTGAGGGCCTAGGTTCAATTCCTCAGCACCACATAAGCAGAAAAAAGCCAGAAGTGGCGCTGTGGCTCAAGTAGTAGAGCGCTAGCCTTGAGCTGAAGAGCTGAGGAAAAGCACCCAGGCCCAGAGTTCAGGCCCCACGACCGGACCCCCCCCAAAAAAAAAAAGAAAAGAAAAATATTTCCTTGGAGGCTAAAGAGGGAGTGAGGGTACAAATCATTCTCGGGCTCTCGGCTCTCGCTCTCTTTGCCGGTCCTGGAGGTTGAACGCAAGGCCTGGGCACTGTCCTCTGAGCCTCTTTGTGCTCAAGGCTAGCTCAAGGCTAGCATTCTACCGCTTGAGCCTCAACACCACTTCTTTTCTGAATAGTTTATTGGCGATAAGTACTTTTCTACTCGGGGTGGCTTTGAACCCACGATCCTCGGGTCTCAGTCTCCCGAGTACTAAGATTACAGATGTGAGCCACCGGTGCCTGGCTAGAATCTCACTTTTTGTCATTGGGTCTGGGAAATCCCTTACTCCAAGCCCCGGAGTAAGTATCTCCGGCGCACACAGAAGCCGAGAATCCCCTACGGCGGAGCTGCAGGTGTTGAATTAACCCATCTCGACGGTGTCCTTCCGACACGAGGGGAAGGTCGGCGTCAGGTGGGGTTTCTGACGCTGCCCTCGAAAGCCAACTTGGTGACCCAGGGTGCTTCTTCCAGGCCCGCGCGGGCTCCTGCCCTCCTCGGTGCCCAGGGCGCTAGGCCGGCCTCCCTGCCGGGCCGCCGTCGTGGGCATCCACCGCCCGCCTCCCTGCCGGGCCCACGGCTCCCGGCGCAGGCACGCAGCCTCTCCTGCGCCGGCTCTGACGACACCCTCGGCCGCAGCGCCCGGGCCCTCCGCACGGACGGCCCAACAGGCCGGCCGCAGGGCGCAGGCGGCCCGAGTGGCTGCGGAGCCGGCGCCGGGAGCCCCGGGCCCGCCGGCCCGCGCCCGCCCCCGGTGCCCGCGGCCCCGGGCCCTCCCGCCTCACCCGGGGCCGGTTGCCGGCGTCCAGCTCGATGGCCCCGTTGGCCAGCTTCATGGCGCTCTGCAGCGGCTTCGCCGCGCCGTCCCCGGCCGCAGCGGCCATAGCGCGGCGAGCGGAGGCGACGGCGTGGGGCGGGGCCGGCGGTCGCCAGGGCGGAACGCGGTGCGCGCGGCTCGCCGGAGCCGCCGACGCCGCGGACTGCCGGAACGGGCCTGGACACACTTCCGGCGGCCTCGCAGAGCGACTTCCGCCCGCGAGTGGCAGGGGCTGGGCGTGGCCTGCCAGCCTCCGGAGGCGGGCCTCCTCCGCGTAGGAGCGCGGCGATTGGCGGGAAGGACCGCCTCGCGCACTGGCCCGGAGCGGTGGAGTGCGGCGGCGGCGCCTCTCTGTCTGCGGCCGCCCCCGGCCTGGGACTCGCCGCAAGTTCTGAGCGCGCCCCGTGCGCCCCGCGCCGGGCCCCGGCTCCGCCCGAGGGCGGCCCGCAGCCCCGGTCTCGCCGGCGTCGGGGGCGTCGCCTCGGTCCGCCGCCCTTCGCCTCCGGGCCGGCTGCGAGCGCGGCCGCGGGCGCGCGGAGCCCGGCGCGGGGCCGAGGGCCGGGCCGGGCCGGGCGGGGCGCGGGGCCGAGCCGACCCGGCCGGGCCGCGCAGACGCGGGTCCAGCCGGAGCGCCGGGCCGCGCTCGAGCGGCGGCCGCCTCCATGAAGCGGGACCGGCTGGGCCGCTTCCTGTCGCCGGGGGCGGGCCGGCCGCGCGGGGGCCCGGGCGGCGGCCGCGCCCGCGGGCGCCCCTCCCGCAGCGGCGGGCCGAGCGCGGACCGGGCGGCCGCGGCGGCGGCGGCGCGGGCCTGCGGGGACTCGGGCGAGGACGGCGCGGACGAGGCAGGTGGGTCCGGCGGGCCTGGGCCCGGCGTGCGCGGCGGCGGGGCCGGGGCGCGGGGCAGCTCGGGGCTCGGCGGGCCGCGGTGACGGGAAGATGGGCGCGGTCTCCCGGGTTGGCTCCCGCCCTGCTTGCTTTTGCGCAGTGTGACCTTGAGACACTTGCCTAACCTCTCTGAACCTCGGGTCCCTGCTGGACCCCAACGTGGTCGCGGGGTGTGGGCCCCGCCTGCCCGGTGGCGGGGCCCCTACCCGGTGAGGCCACCTTCCCACGCACCGCCCTGCCGTCCCGGGGCAGGCAGCCGGGGACTTTGTCTACATCTGGACCCTAGGGATGGGCAGGCCGGAAGTCGTTTCCTTGAAGGCCTGGCGTGAGTGCGAGCCGGAATGAAGTTCTGCCTCGGTGCCGGGGGCACTGGGAACTCCTTGAAAGGAGCCTGGGCTGGAGGCTGGGGCAGGAGGATGGGATCGAGGCCGCTTGGGGCAACTTATTGAGATCTTATCTCAGTTTTTTTGTCTGGAAGATTCTTGACCAGTGGCTCTTGGAAGAAGCCCACTCTTGAACAAGATCCTCCTAAGCTGCTGCTAGTGCTTTGGGAGGCCCCAAGAAGCCCTGCTTCCTTCTAGGCCCTGGGAACACGGCGGGGAGTGTGGGTCTCAGGCTTGTCACAGCCAGCCTTGCTCTCTGACCCTCACATCTGCTGCTTGGCCCAGGAGCAAGCCGGGCTGTTACCATGGGGCACTGTCGCCTCTGCCATGGGAAGTTTTCCTCGCGGAGCCTGCGAAGCCTGTCTGGTCGGGCACGGGGGGAGAGTGCAGAGAGACCATCCTCTGGGGAGCGCCTCTTCATCAGGGACTTCCAGAGCCTGCTGGGTGTGGCTGTGCACCGCGACCCAGCCCTGCCCCAGTTTGTCTGCAAGAACTGCTACTCTCAGTTCTACCAGTGCCACAGCCTCCTCAGGTCCTTCCTACAGAGAGTCAACGCCTTCCCGACTGGCCCGCGGAACCCTTGTTCCAAGTAGGCTCTTGCTTCATTGCTTGGGATATTCAGGGCTCCCAAAGCCCGTGTCCTACCTACTGTTATAGGGCAGGAAGTATGCTGGTGGTGGGTGGATGAGCCATACCTGTTCCTGTGAAAGCTAGTGTGAGTGCCACAGTACTGCTAAGAGATGAAGAGGGGGCAGCAGGGTTTGCACAGGTCTAAGGGACCAGCTATTATAAGGGAAAAGTCCAGCTGTCTGCCGAGGGTTACTGTGGAGAGAGGTATCTGGGAAAGGTTGAGACTTCAGAGGCTCCTCTCAGGGAGTCCTATAGGCCCAGGCTACAGGACTGCTCATGGACACACAAATTCTTTGTAGGACTGGTGCTCAGCCCCCCACAGTGGCGGAGGAGGGTGCTTGTCTGGGTGAGTCCACCCCTGGTCCCATGGTGGGCTTGGCAGTCTGGGCTAGGTGTTGGCCAGCCACGAGGCTCATATCTCTGTTGACTCTCCTCAGTTGACCTGATCACTTCGAGCCCCAGCTGCCTACACGGCTTGGTGGGGTGGGTGCACGGACACGCGACTACCTGCAGGGCCCTACCCAGCCTCCGGGGGACGCTGAGCTCGGAGTACTATGGCATCATCCAGGCAGTGTGGGGCTGTGGCCAGGGCCATGACTACACCATGGACATGGATGCAAGCCGCAGAGCCCCCTTGCTGGACAGAGCGCTGGCAGTCAAGTGGGTGAGGGACAAGGAGACCACACCACGGCGAGCCCAGGACTTGGGGTCTAACCCCACTGGGGCTGCCTCTCAGCTCTACCAAGGCAGAGGAACCACAGCTGGGGCTGAGACCAAAATGCTGCCCACCCTGGATAAGGCCCCACCACCTTCAGAGGACAACTCTTTGGGACCTGGGCCAGGGCCCCAGTCTCAGCCAAGCCTGGTCCCCAGTGAGGCTCCAGGTAAGAGGCATCTTTGGCCTGTTATAGACCTACGTTTGTTCATATTCTCTCTCTCTCTCTCTCTCTCTCTCCCCCCCTCCTTTCTTCCCCTTCTCTCTCCCTCTCCCCCCTCTCCCCCCCTTTCCTACCCTCCCACTCCCCCTTCCTTCCTCCCCCCCCCTTCTCTCTCTTTTGTGCCAGTACTGGGTCTTTAACTTAGGACCTTGTGCTCTCACTTTTTTTCTTTTGTTAAAGGCTGGTTCTTTACCACTTGAGCCACAGTTCCAACTTCCAGTTTTTTGGTGGTTAATTGGAGACAAGGGTCCCACAGACTTCTGCTTGGGAAAGAATCAAATCATGATCCTCAGATCTCAGCCTCCTGAGTTGCTAGGGTTACAGGTGTGAGCTTCAGCGCCCTGACTGGAGTCCTGTCTTGAGCTGGGTGGCATTTCCTGCAGAAAGCTGTCTGGGCAGCATAGTCCTGGTGTGGTGAATAAAGGAGCTGGTGGGAGAAGACGGAGCCAGCCCGAGCGCCCTGGAATGGCAGCTGCCCGTGATAGCTGAGAGCAAGGATGAGCCGCCAGCCTGGCTGGGCTTCTCGTTCCTCCATGAAGGAGAAGGCCCCTGTGTCACCAGTGCTTCCCAGTGTCTAGCCATCCTCTAAGCCTGTGCTTAGGGCAGAGGGCACTGACTGTTCTTGTGGGCTGAGGGGACTGAAGGAAAGAGAATGGGATTCTTGTCTGTGGGACATGGATGTAGGCCAGTGTGGCAGCCTCTTCTGCTGACTTGCTGAGGGCAAACAGGGCCCCTCTGTGGGGCCTGGACTCCACCCCTGTGCTGTGGGTTGTATACAGCTACTGCTGGGGTGTTAGGTTAGGAGGCCCTGGGCCAGGCTTCTGATTACCTTTGGACTTCTCTGTGAGTGCTCATCTGGCTTCTACATGAAAATCCAGAGTGGGTCTACAAAAAAAAAAACATAGGTACCTAGGTGGTTTGGCTAGTTATAGTAACCCAGATGAGATGATAGCTCCAGAGGGGAGCTTGGCTTTATAAACCGTACACAAGCTATTTTGATAAGTCTTAAAAAATGGCTGGGAGTTGGTAGCTCATACCCATAATCCTAGCTACTCAGCAAGCTGAGTCTGGAAGACTACAGTTGAAAGCCCGACTGGGCAGGAACACCTCCCATTAACTAGCAAAATCCTGGAATAGAGACATGGCTCAAGTTGCAAAGTGCCAGCCATGAGCAAGAAAGCCAAGCAAGCATGAGGCCCCGGAGTTCAAGCCCTGTGTTTCATCCCTCCAAAAAAGGAGCAAAGAACAGCCCTGGGAGGCTGTGGAGAGGGCCCAGGCTTCCTGGCCCGTGGCGCTGCCTGGGGCTTTTGGACACGAAGCCCGCTTAGTAAGGGCAAGGGCTGGGAGTGGAAGGAGGCAGCAGTTGAGGCCAGAGCCCCACGGGCTCCCTTGTGAAGAAGGGTGTCATTGGACAAGGAGAGTGCCCCTTGCAGGCGAGACTCTTTTCTGTTTGGTGTTGGTGACCAGTCTGTTCTTTGTTTCCCAGGGCAACTGGGTGAGAAGCAGGTTCCCTCTCCAACCTCGGATGATCGGGTAAAAGACGAGTTCAGTGACCTTTCTGAGGGGTGAGACAAGAGTGGGTTTAAAAAGCCTAAAATTTCTTCTTCAAAAACCAGACTCAGCTTCCCTAGAGCTGCTGCAGACGGGCTCTCCCTCCCTCCGAGGGGCGGAGTTCAAGGTGTCTGGCTCCTTACTGGGCTTCTAGTCCCAGAGCAGCAGGCCTGTACTACAGAGAAGCAGTGTGGAGTCGCTTGTCTGACCTGCCCCAGGCTTGGTCCTCTGCGATTGCCTATACATTGGTTCCTTAAAGGCCTTAGTTTTGTGCCAACCCCAGATATCGCAAGAACAGAGGACCCCAGGTTCTGGCCCTTGGGGATGGTGATATTGAACTAGAAGCAGAGGCTTTCTCCTAGAGGGGAAGAGGAGAGATCCCCCTAGAAGGGCACAGCTGGGTGGATCAGCTGAGTCCAGAGCTGCTGCCTCACGAGCTCAAGTGAAATGCACATGCACCTTTATCCACATTGGGAGGTACAACTCCTCTGAGAGTCAGGTTCTTAGACTGCTAGCAGCCTTGGGCCTCCCTCCGTCCAGCTGCGGACGACTTGTGGGGGAACACCCAGCCTTTCTAGTCTGGCTGTGTTTGCTGTCTAACAAAGCTGAATAGTGATTTACATTTAAGGGTGAAGGTCACAGATTGTTTTCTTGCCTTTGTGAACTTTGAAATGCTGACAGTCTGTCAGCTCCAGTTCATGATTATTGGGTGATGTGCTAATGTTCTCAGAGTACACCTATTGGGAGGCTCACCTCCAGCCTCCATGTTCTCTACCCCATAGGAAAGCTCTTTCTGAATTGGAGTCCTGGCCTAGGAATGTTCACTTATGGGGGGATTGCTAGTTGTTTGATGTCAGTGACCCCCCAGCTTGCCCTTCCTGTTAGGAAATGGATTGGGAACTTGTGGATTTTAGATTTCCTGAGACCTTTTCAGGAGTGAAGGAGGGGTGGGATTTGTGTGCTATGGGATCTGGGTGGTATCTTCAGACAGGAAGACCTGCTTGGGTCTGCGTGTACTCCAGGCAAAGGCTCTACTGAAGGTGCTCTCATCTCTCCTAGAGACTTCCTGAGTGAAGATGAAAACGACAAGAAGCAAAATACACAGTCCTCGGATGAGTCCTTTGAGCCTTACCCAGAAAAGAAGTAAGGGTGCAGCCTTGCCTCAAGTACATGGGCCCCGAGGGTGGCCAGAGTCTACATGATAGCCATGGGGTTGGGGCATGGAGAGCCCACGCACGGGCCAGCTTCCACCAGCATGGGAGGAGGCAAGTTGGAAAGGCCAGGTGGGCTGGCCAGTCAGTGGAAGGAGAATTCCCATTGTGCCTGTCACTTCCTTTTGGTGGTTTGGGGACCTGATCTGAGCTAGCAGACAGTTCCGGGACCTTCGCAGTCCTCCTGCTGATCTGAGCTAGCAGGCAGTTCCAGGACCTTCGCAGTCCTCCTGCTGATCTGAGCTAGCAGACAGTTCCAGGAGGACCTTCGCAGTCCTCCTGCTGATCTGAGCTAGCAGACAGTTCCAGGAGGACCTTCGCAGTCCTCCTGCTGATCTGAGCTAGCAGACAGTTCCAGGACCTTCGCAGTCCTGCAGTCCTATGTCATGTGCCCTTTGAAACCCAGGGACCTGGCCTGTTGGCTTCTAACACTATTAATTTCTGTGGCCAGGCAGCTGTGGCCCGTGTCCTTGTTGAATGCCTCTGTGACTCTTGCTTTGACCTTTGCTTTTCAGTGGTTTCAATGGCTGGTTTCCTTGGGCCCCTTTTTCCCCCATACCCAATATGTTTCAGAGGGAAAATACAAAGAGCAAACATGTCTTCTCAGGTTTGTCTTTCAGCCAAGAAAATTTTACAAAAAGGTTGAGAATACACTGAGTTTTTTTTTTTTTTTTTTGGCTGTGCCGGGGCTTGAACACTCTCGGCCTGAGTGTTTCCCTTGAGCTTTTGTGCTCAAGGCTAATGCTCTACACTTAGCCACAGCTCTCCTTTTGACTGGGCTTTCTTGCCCAGGCTGGCTTTGAACTGTGATCCTCAGATCTCCCGAGTAGCTAGGATTACAGGTGTGAGCCACCAGTGCTTGGCGGTTTTTTTTTTTTGTTGGTTGCTGTTGTTTTAAATCAGTTTACATTTGTTATGGGGGGGTGATGGTGGGATTTGATATATTTCCATACATGTTTACAATATTTTCCAATCAACCTTTCCCACTCTATTACTTTCTCTTCCTCAAACAATTTCAACAGCTTTTCTTGTTTCAGCTATTTTCATAGTTGCAAATAATTCAACCATATTTATTCTTTTTCTTCCTTGTTAGCCCAACCCCCTCCTGCTAGGGTACACCTTTCCCACCCTCCTATTCACCAACAGCTTTCATTGGGGTTCTTTATGCTATTTTCATTTGTACTTGGAATGTATTTCCAAAGGCCCCCCCTCCCTTACTGTGGAAGTTCTGACATTTGTTATGGAAAGAGAAGTAAGGGAGAGATCAAAATAAGAATGTACAGCTGAGCCAGAGTATGCCAGTAGCCAGTGGGTAGGCTGGGAGCCAAGAGGAAGTGTCTAGTGGTCCCTACACTGAGGTATGGGTTGCCTTGAGGAAACCCTCCTTTGCTTCTGTTACACCTGGCCATACAGCCTGTATGGCTTTGTGCCCAGCAGACCTGGAGCCACTGGAGTAGGTGGCTGATGGCCAGGGCTAGTGTAGGAGTAGGAGGGCAGACAGGTGGGGTGATTCTGCTGAGCACATGCTGTGCAGATGGGCACAGCACGCTCTGCTGTGCGGTCACAGCCCACCGGACTCCAGAAAGACGTGCCTCTGGCGAGAGAGGCAATTGTGGTGGGAACTGGACTCTACCAGGAGCAGAGCCAGGTGGCAGTGGACACAGCCCTCTGCCCATTACTTCGTACACTGACTTGGAGGCTGCTTGGCCCCTCCATACTGTGAGGACAGGAACCAAAGCAGCCCCTGGCCCAAGGGTCTAGCCCACACTTTTACCTCTTCATTCGGCCTTTAAACAGAGTTGCTAGCTGGGTCCTCCCTTTTTAAAAGCTGAGTTTCCAGTGTGTGATCAGATGCACTGTTTCCAGCCAGAGAACACCTGGGTCAGGAGAGGGCAGATTAGTGGCAGTCTCTGGTAGGACGCAGCATGGAGACTGCGCTCTGTGTAGCTCCTGCTTAAGAAGCCAGTGGTCTGGTGTGAAGGGAGGGCTGGTCACTGATGGACAGGGTACAGTCACCTGAGCACTAGAGCCTGCTTGTTATCAAAAACTTATTGTCAGTCATGGGGCCTGAACTCTGGGCCTGGGTGCTGTCCCTCAGCTCTTCAGCTCAAGGCTAGCGCTCTACCACTTGAGCCACAGCGCCACTTCCAGCTTTCTGTTGCTGTGGTGCTGAGGAATCGAACCCAGGGCCTCATGCATGCAAGGCAAGCACTCTACCCCTGAGCCACCTTCCCAGCCCCAAAAACATTTTATAAAATACATTTTAAGGACTGGTGGCTCATGCCTGTAATCCTAGCTACTTAGGAGGCTGTGATCTAAGGATTGAGGTTCAAAGCCAGCATGGGCAGGAAAGTCCATGAGACTATTAACTCCAATAAACCACTCAGAAAAAGCTGGAAGTTACAAGTCAGTAGAGCACTAGCCTTCAGCAAAAGCAGCTCAGGGACCACATTCAGGCTAAGTTCCAGCCCCAGAACTGCTCCCCCTCCCCCAAAAGAGGACAATTTATTTTTGTGGTATTGGAATTTGAACTCAGTCTCTTGCTTACTATGTAGATGCTCTGCCATGTAAGCCTTGCCTCCGGTCATTTTAAGTTTTTGTTTTGTTGTCTTTCAGATAGGTCCTTCAGTTTTTCCCTTGAATTTGCTTCCTGTGGCCAGCCACAGAATTCTGTCTTCCTACCTACAGGGGGTGGTGACTCAGGTGCCAGGTCCTGCCACCACCCTCAGTTTATTGATGCAGATGCAGACTCTAGCTGGGGCTGGTCGCAGACCCTATGACTGCCCTGCTGTTTGGATTTTTTTTTTTGGCCAGTCCTGGGGCTTGAACTCATGTCCTGGACAGTGTCCCTGAGCTTCTTTTGCTCAAGAATAGCACTTGACCACTTGAGCTACAGCACCACTTCCAGCTTTTTCTACTTATGTGGTACTGAGGAATGGAACCCACAGCTTCATGTATGCAAGGCAAGCACTCTTACCACTGAAACACCTTCCCAGCCTGTTTTGACTTTTTGAGACATCTTGTTTTGTTAGTCTTGTGGTATCTTGCACTTGTCATCTTCCTGCCTAGCCTCCTGAGTGCTGGGTTTACAAGCATGTGTTACCATGCCTCGCTACTTCCAAAATGTTAAATAGGAAGTGCAGTGGAATTAAGCACCTTCACAATGTTACGCTCTTTCCAAACTTTGCATCATCATGAAATCTGTTCAGTGTTCTCTCTAATCCTTCCTTAGGCCCTGGTAGCCACTAACTCTTAGGTAGTAGCTCTTTTCAGTGGAATCACAGCATTTGCCTTTTTGCAGTTGGCTTCTTTAGCCTGCCTTCCATGTATGATGCATGTATTAGATCTTTTATTTCAGTGAAGGTCTGAGTCCAGGGCCTTGTGCTTGCTGAGCAGGTGTTCTATGAGACACTTGAGACATGCTCCAGTCCTCATTTTTTTAGAAAGTGATTTTTTGTTGTTCATGAGACTCATCTCCAATTAACTACCAGAAAACAAGAGGTGGCACTGGCTCAGTGGTGGAGCACTGGCCTTGAGCAAAGGAGCTCCGGGACAGCATCCAGGCTCCAAGTTCCAGCCCCACAACTGACAAAAGTCTCATGGACTTTCCTGCCTGGGCTGGCTTTGAACTGCAATCCTTAGATCTCAGCCTCCTGAGTAGCTAGGATTATAAGTGTGTGCTACCAGTACTAGGCACAGGCTATTCTTGAATATGTGGACTCAAATGGTACCACTGCCTAAATAATAAGTCTTCTGAATATATGGTTCTATGTATCACTTTTGCCAGCTAAGTGTTTTATTCTTTTTTTCCCCAAGAGCAAGACTCAACTCAGTACTTAATCTTTTTACTCATTGGCTGGTGCTCTACAACTACTGACTCAAATCTCCAACCCCAGTATTTTATTTATTTATTTGGTCGGTTGTATGGCCTGAACTCTGGGCCTGAGCACTGTCCCTCAGCTCTTCAGCTCAAGGCTAGCGCTCTGCCACTTGAGCCACAGCACCACTTCCAGCTTTTTCTGTTTCTGTGGTGCTGAGGAATCGAACCCAGGGCCTCATGCATGCAAGGCAAGCACTCTACCCCTGAGCCACCTTCCCACCCCCCGCACCCCCCCAGTGTTTTATTCTTTTTGATGCAATTGGAAATGAATTGCTTTCTCAACTTCCTTGTTAAATTGTTCAGGTAGTATGTAAGAATGTAACTGGGTTTGGGGCTGGCGACCAGGACTTGGCTGCAGGGTGCTGTTAGGCTGAGGTCGTCTGGCCAAGGACTGATTCCTTAAGCTCCCTGCTCCCCCTATTTTTAGATTTTGGGGGTAGATGATAAGAACAGTGGGGTGAGGTTTCAGTTCTGAAAGTACAAGTGTGTGCCACCACCGTCTGCTCTCTCACCCGGGCCGCACACCTTCCTGAGGTGGCTAAGAAGTAATTTGGGAAAGTCTGGGAATGTGGCTCAGTGGAGGAGTGCTATCCTTGAGCAGAGAGGCTCAGGGACTCAGCTCAGTTCTAGAGCTTGCCCTAGGACTGGCAAAAAAAGTTTTTTTCATCTGGGGGCCAACCAGCTCTCAAAGAAACATCTTAGTTACTGAAGCTTGAAGAAGAACCTCTGGTGAAGAGAGCAGGTGAGAATCATTTAGATCAGAAATATCAGTCTGAGCACATCTTTTTTTTTCCCAGAGTCTCTGGTAAGAAGCAAGAAAGCAAAGAAGCCAAGAAGGCTGAAGAGCCAAAAATTCGAAGGAAGCCTGGGCCTAAGCCTGGATGGAAGCAGCAGCTGCGCTGTGAGAGGTGAGGCGTGAGGGGAGCCGGGGAGCGCACTGCTGGGGTGGCAGCTCCATGTGCTCTGTCTGTCCTGCAGGGAGGAACTGCCCACTATCTACAAGTGTCCTTACCAGGGCTGCACGGCTGTCTACCGTGGAGCTGATGGCATGAAGGTAAGAGTGGGTGCTGTTTGGGTCAAAAGCTGCTAGCAGCCAGTAGTTGGAGACCCAGGAGGGCAGGCCATCACCCGGGTTCTTTGGAAGCGTTTGGAAGGTGTTTGTCTGGAGAAAGCACACCCATCTCCTGCCCTCCCTCCTGCAGAAGCACATTAAGGAGCACCATGAGGAGGTTCGGGAGCGGCCCTGCCCCCATCCTGGCTGCAACAAGGTGTTCATGATTGATCGCTACCTGCAACGCCACGTGAAGCTCATCCATACAGGTACCTGCCTCAGGTCAGGCCTGTGATCGAGCACAGATCTGACTGGTGGTGGACAAACCCATCCGTGAGCAGACATGCCCAGGTGGCTTACAAGAGCTGGGACACATCGTTTTTTTTTTTTTTGTGGGCCCGGTTGTGGGGCCTCAACTCTGGGCCTGGGCGCTGTCCCTCAGCTCTTCAGCTCAAGGCTAGCACTCTACCACTTGAGCCACAGCGCCACTTCCGGCTTTTTTCTTTTTTCTTTTGTGGTGCTGAGGAATCGAACCCAGGGCCTCAGGCTTGCAAAAGCAAGCGCTCTACCACTGAGCCACCTTACCTTCCCAGCCCCATGGGACACATCTTAATATCAGGGATTTACAGGTCACAGAGGGCTTCGAAATCTTGGGCTGGTAGAAATCTTGACAGAAGCAGTCTTTTCTGTGGGATCTGAGTAGAGCTGGTAGTACAGAAATCCTGATATCCCTCTGGGAGTTTTTGTGCTGGTTCAGAGGCTTGAACTCAGGGAGCTATCCCTGAACTTTTTGTTCTTGTTGGTCATGGGGCTTGAACTCTGGGGCCTGGGTACTGGTCTCAGCTCTTCAGTTCAAGGTCAGCACTTTACCACTGGAGCCCACAGTGCCACATCTGGTTTTCTAGTGGTTAATTAGAGATAAGTCTCTCAGACTTTTCTGCCCAGGCTGGCTTTGAACTGGGCTTTTCAGATGTCAGCCTCCTAAGTAGCTAGGATGACAGGTATGAGTGACCCATGCCCAGCCCCTCTGAGGTTTTGTTTTATTTAAAAACAAATGAACAGGGCTGGGAATGTAGCTTAGTGGTAGAATGCTTGTCTAGCATGCATGAAGCCCTGGGTTCGATTCCTATGTACCATATAAACAGCCGGAAGTGGTGCTGTGGCTCAAGTGGTAGAGTGCTAGCCTTGAGCAGAAGAAGCTCAGGGACAGCGCCCCAGGCCCTGTTGTTCAAGCCCCAGGACTGACTGGCAAAAAAGAACAAAACCAACAGGCTAGGCGCTGGGGCTCACACCTGTCATCCTGGCTACTCAGGAAGCTGAGATCTGAGGATCGTGGTTGAAAGCCAGCCTGGGCAGAAAGAGCTGTGAGACTCTTATCTCTAATTAACCACCAAAAAACTGGAAGTGGCACTGTAGCTGAAGTGGTAGAGTGCTCGACCTGAGCAGAAGAGCTGAGGGACAACACCCAGCCCCCGGGTTCAAGCCCCACAACCAACAACAACAGAAAATAAAAACAAATGAACAGGCTGGGCGCTGGTGGCTCATGCCTGTAATCCTAGCTACTCAGGAGGCTGAGATCTAGGGATCAAGGTTCAAAACCAACCTGGGCAGAAAAAGTCCGTAAGACTCCTGTCTCCAATAAATTACCAGAAAGAAAAAAAAAAAGTGACACTGTGGCTCAAGTGGTAGAGCATCCACCTTGAGCTGAAGAGCTCAGGGACAGTGCTCATGCCAAGAGTTTAAGCCCCACAACCAACCAAGAAAAGAAAAAGAGCAATTCTAATGATACCCTTTTTGGACTATAAAAATGACTTATGTTTTGTAGAAATAAAAAATAAGGATCTCCCACTTATACACCACCAGCCACCTGAGGATTTATTCTTCCAGCATTTACTCTGCAGACACGTTCTACCCTTGGGGACCTATATCACAATTTTTATTTTCCCTCCCATTCTAACCATTCATAACTTATATCAGTGCCTACGGAAGGGATGTCAGATTTGTTATACATCAGTCCTTAAACAATAAAGTTATTTTGAGCTGGGTACAATGATGCATTTTATTGTCTTTTCTTACTAAGATTTGTTCATTTCCATTGCTGGGTCATTGTCCTTTGACATTTGGGTTATTTGTACTTTTTGCTCTAAGAATTCTTACATGTAGTAATTTCCTTAGGTTGGGAGCTTCAGGCTCTACTCCAGGCCAGTGTTCAAGCAAGCAACTTTCTAAAGAGATAAAACAGCTTCAAGTCTAGAGTGGAGAACAAGCAGGTGTGCAGGCAGTGCAGGGGTGATTGCCAGAGTAGATGGAGCCGTTATACTCCACCAGTGGTCTTCCCCAACTGTGTGGGCTCCTAATTATGGGGAATGATCACTAAAGAGCGGCAACATTCTCACATAGCCTAAGAACTCAAACCCCCCCCCCCCCCCCATCATGGGGCTTGAACTCTGGGCCTGGGCGCTGTCCCTGCGCTCTACAGCTCAAGGTGAGCGCTCTACCGCTTGAACCACAGCACCATTTCTGGTTTTATAGTAGTTTATTAGAGATAAAGAGTCTCACAGACTTTCCTGCCTGGGCTGGCTTTGAATCGTGATCCTCAAATCTCTGCCTCCTGAGTAGCTAGGATTACAGGCGTGAGCCACTGGCGCCCGGCTGGCTTAGGAACCTTTTGTAGGGAAGGGCTCTGAAAATGATCTCTGGTCATGAGGCCCTTGCTTGGGCCTATCCTACTTTGTGCTAGGTAGTAACTGCTCTTCCTGTTCTAACAGTCAGACCGTCAGCCCTCAAGGGGCAGATCTGAGCGTTTGGGGGCCCGTGCTCACGCCCTCTCTGGTCTTGCAGAGGTGCGCAACTATATCTGTGACGAGTGTGGACAGACCTTCAAGCAGAGGAAGCACCTCCTTGTCCACCAGATGCGCCACTCAGGAGCCAAACCACTGCAGTAGGTGTGGGTGGGGCCTCTCCTCAGTTTGCCCCCGAGGCTGAGTCAGGCTCACTGTTCCTCATCTGTCTCCTTGCCACCTCTGCCCACAGGTGTGAGGTCTGTGGTTTCCAGTGCAGGCAGCGGGCATCCCTCAAGTACCACATGACCAAACACAAGGCGGAGGCTGAGCTCGATTTTGCCTGTGACCAGTGCGGCCGGCGGTTTGAGAAAGCCCACAACCTCAACGTACACATGTCCATGGTGCACCCTCTGACACAGACCCAGGACAAGGCCCTGCCTCTGGAAGCAGAGCCCCTACCTGGGCCCCCAAGCTGCTCTGGGACCACGAAGAACCAGGACGTGAAGCCAGAGCCAACCTGAGGATTGCAGACAGACGATGTTGAGCAGCTTGACCTCAGTGGACATTGATGTGAGGTTCAAAGACACCTTAATTTTCCTTGTACCTCTGGCACCGTTCCAGCACTGTGGAGCCCTACGCTGCACCCACCACACCTGTGCAGCTGTGTACAAGGGCCAGGGGGCACTTCTTCCTCGCAGTGCAAGCAGCTCAGTGTATTCCATATGGCCTTTTATCTTCTGCTTTGGGACCAGCAAACACTGAGCTCCCCAGGGCCAGACACAGATCATGAATAATTGTTAACTTTTCCTAACTAGAGCAACTAAGGAGATTTGTAATCCACTTTCTAGTGAAATCAGAGCTCCATGTTATGCTTGCAATAAATTATTTACAAAGGACCTGGATCGAGCACATTCAGAAGAAATCGGGGTCCGGGTGGAGGTGGGGGTCAGCCTTCTGTCTGCCCAGAAGGGCAGCACTCACCTCGGGGTCAGAGACTCCGTGACCCGCCACCAGCTGTGAAGAAATACATTGCTCAGCTCTTCAGCCAGTCAGGACGGCCCAAGTGAGCTGTCTGAAGACCATGGTACACACAGGGAAGGCCTGGTGGGGGACACTGAGTTCCCTGCCAGCCCATGGACATACAGCCAAGTGCTACAGATACCCTCATTTCTCCAAAGTGCGGGTTAGCCTGGGGGGGGTGTGTTACCTCTGCCATGTTTGAAAAACTCTGTCTTGGGCATCGGGGTATTAACTGCAGTAGGAAAAGGCGGGCTTCCATTACCAGTTGAGCAGGGTTGCCCTAGAGAAAAGATGGCAGTCATGGGGAAGCGTACTGAGCTAGGATCCCCAAATCCTTGGCAGGAACCACGTGGATGGCTGGGGAGCTCACCTGGAGAGGGGGCTGGCCCTGGGGCCATGGGCTCCTGCTAGCACAGGATGAGGCAGCCCTCATCTCCCCGTCCACAAAGAGCTGAACCAGCTTGAAGTACATGTCTGCCGCAACATACAGGAAGGCCTCTTCCCTGACAACAGTGTCTTCATTGAAGTAGGACAAAAGACTAGAGGTAAAGAAGAGATTACAAAAGACTTGAAGGTGCTGAATGTAAGTAGAAGTAGAGAGAATGTCCACTCTGTGGAAGTGACAGGCGTTCTTCACCTACTGGGAGACCCTAGGAAAACAGCACCTTCTTACCACCCAGGCCCTACAGGCTAGGGTTCATTCTGTTGACCAGGAAGGTGGGTTTGGTTACCTGTAGAAGGCAAATGGCAGCAGCCTGATATGCTGATCTGGGGCCAGGCGGAGGAGGAGGTGCCCCAGGCCACCATCTGCAACACAGAGGGGCTCAATCAGCTGTGTGCCAGGACCAGGCTCCCTTGGAGGGGAGATCTATGTCTAGTGACCAATGACGGCATAAGGTATCGGGTTCTGACATCTGTCAGTGCTGCAGGGAAAGAAGGGTCTGGGAATACAAAGGAGAGCAAAGGCTGGGAGGTGGGCATGCAACCCCTACCCACCCCACACAACAGGCTTGTGGGTCCATTTCTCAGACCAGTAGCACTGCGGTCCTCCAAAGTGCTCTGATACAGCCTTCTGTTGCTTTACATAAGTGCATACTGAGTTTATAACTCAGCAGAAAGATAAACTTGAAAATGAGTTTGCAAAGTGAGCTCCCAGGAGGCCTTGTCCTCCGTCATTTGAAAGTTGCTCCTGAAGAGAATGATAGTCCCCTTTGGCATCGGATCAGCTAACATCTGCCTACTGCAGGACAGGGCCACTTTCCTTCCATGTCAGGTCTCAGAAGACTCATGCTGGCTTACCTGTCTCTGTCAACTGGAAGAGTACAAGCCAGGACACCTTCCTCCTCTCCAAACATGCAAGGACCTCAGCACAGATGTCCACAGCCTTCGTGTAGTCCCTGGCATCCTATGGCCCACAGAGAAGACCAAGCTGATGTAATGCTGACCTCTGTACTGACTGGATAAGGCTGAGTTCTTTGTTTTTTTTTGCCGGTCATGAGGCCTGAACTCTGGGCCTGGGCGCTATCCCTCAGCTCTTCAGCTCAAGGCTAGCACTCTACCACTGGAGCCACAGCGCTACTTCCGGCTTTTTCTGTTTATGTGGTGGTGAGGAATCGAACCCAGGGCCTCATGCTTGCAAGGCATGCACTCTACCGCTGAGCTACCTTCCCAGCCCCCAAGGCTGAGTTCTTAAGAGCACTAGGGGGTCTTTATTCCTTCAAAATCTAGAACTTGTGACAGTGTAAGAAATGTCGCCCAGGTCAGGTAAAAAGGTTTGGGTGCATGGGGAAGCATGCACGTCAAGACACCCTTAGGAAGACAATGTAGCAAACAACCTGAGATACCCAGAGGACCATCTAGGGTGCACTCTGGTATTGTAGCCTGGCCCCGGGGGTGTGGGGTGCCTCACCTGAAGAGTCTGACTTACGTCTGGGATCAGATGCGATGACAGCAAGCCAGTCAGGGAGAAGAAAAGGAGGCAGACCAACAGCTGCAGGTGAGAGTAGGTCATATTTCCAACAGTTAGCCAGGGCTCTAACCCTGCAAGACCTGACCTGTACAGCCCTCCGAGGAGCCTATAAGACTAGGGCCTTTGTTTTTGTTTTTTAAGGTGCCTGCCTGGAGCTTGAACTCTGGGATTGTGCACTAACTTTGAGCTTATTTGCTGCTTAAGGCCAGCATTCTACCACTTGAGCCACAGCTTCACATCTGATTTTTCTTATTATTTTTTTAATAGTTGATTGGAGATAAGAGTCTCACAGGCTTTCCTACCCAGGTTGGCTTCAAACCACGATCCTTAGATCTCAGTCTCCTGAGTAGTTACAATTATAGGTGTGAGCCACCAGAACCTTCTTTAGGGCCTAAGTCTTTTTTTTTTTTTTTTTTGTCGGTCATGGGACCTGAACTCTGGGCCTGGGTGCTGTCCTTCAGCTCTTCAGGTCAAGGCTAGCACTCTACCACTTGAGCCATAGTGCCACTTCTGGCTTTTTCTGCTTACGTGGTGCTGAGGAATCGAACCCAGGGCCTCATGCATGCAAGGCAAGCACTCTACCACTGAGCCACCTTCCCAGCCCCTAGGGCCTAAATCTTTTTTTTTTTTTTTTGTCGGTTGTGGGTCCTGAACTCTGGGCCTGGGCGCTGTCCCTCAGCTCTTCAGCTCAAGACTAGCACTCTACCACTTGAGCCACAGCGCCACTTCCGGCTTTTTCTGCTTATGTGGTGCTGAGGAATCAAACCCAGTGCCTCATGCATGCAAGGCAAGCACTCTACTGCTGAGCCACCTTCCCAGCCCCGGCCTAAGTCTTCTGAGTAGATCTTAGGGAAAAAAAAAATCTCCAGCCTGTCGCTGTCTCCTAGCTTTTTTGTGCAAGGCTAACACTCCACCACTTGAGCCAATGCACCACTTCCAGCATGTGTGTATGTCTGGACCGGCTTCAAACTGCAAACCTCAGATTTCAGCCTCCTAAGTAGTTAGGACACCAGTGTGAGCCACCCAGCTTTTAGAAGATATTAAAAATAGTTTACTGCTGATGGGGCCTTTCATACTTGCCTCTGAATAGTTAAAAACTGAGGAAATTATTAGGTGCTGGTGACTCATGTCTAACTACTTAGGAGATTGAGATCTGAGGATTGAAGTTTGAGGCCAGCCTGGGCTTGAGACTCTTATCTCTAACTAGCAAAAAGTCAGAAATGGAGGTGTGGCCTACGTGGTAAGAATGCTGGCCTTTAGCAAAAAAGCAGAGGAACAGTGCCCAGTCCTGAGTTTAATCCCTAGTACTGGCACCTGCCTCAATAAAAAAATAAAAGTAAAAACAAACTTGCTAGAAAAGATGTGTTTTAAGAAAAATTCCATCTCAGCCAGGTGCCCTGGGCTCATGCCTTATAATCCTAGCTACTCAGGAGGCTAAGATCTGAGGATTGTGGGGCAGGTTCAAAGCCAGTCCAGGCAGAAAAGTTTGTTAGAATCTTCTTTCCAGTAAACTACTCAGAAAAAGCCAGAAATGGTGCTGTGTATGGTGCAAGCAGTAGAGCACTAGCCTTGAACACAAAGAGGCTCAGAGGACAGCAGCCAAGCCCTGAGTTCAAGCCCGAGAACTGGCAAAAACAACAACAAAAAATCTCCTTTGTACAATTATTTAGTTTTTTTTTTTTTTAAAAAAGAAATCCATGTCATGCTAGGCACTATTTCATGCCTATTACACAACTTACTCAGGAGGCTGAAAGGACTGTGGTTTGAAGCCAACCTGGACAGAAAAGTTCAGAAGGCAGAAAGTCAGATTGGAGATGTGGCTCAAATGTTGAGAGTACCACCTGAAGCCAGGTGCCAGTAATCCTAGTTAATCAGGAGGCTGAGATCTGAGAATAGTGGTTCAAAGGGAAGGAAAGTCTATTAGACTCCTATCTCCAAGGGTACCACCAAAAAACCAGAAGCCAGAAAGCCAGAAGTAGCACTGTGGCTCGCTTTGAGCTGAAGAGCTCAGGGACAGTGCCCAGGCCCAGAGTTTAAGCCCATGACCACCACAATTTTAAAAAGTACCAGCTGAACAACTAAGCCAAGCACACTTGAGTCCAAGCTTGAGTCCCGAGCTCAGACCCCACTACTGAAAAAAAAAAAAATCCAGGTCTTGCCTCCTCTGTTTCACAGTCCAGCCTCTTTAGTTGTCTCCTGATGTTTTCCTTTTCAACTTCTTTAATCGCAAAGTGCAGAGAAGCAGCTGAGACCCAGGGCAGGTGGGGTGCAGGGGAAGCTGAGTCAGAGAAGAAACTGGGAGACAGAGAAACATGTGATTACAGAGCCTGATTATTCCTTTGTCATACCACTGGCAACCAAGTATCATCTGGCCTAGCAGCCAGGGCCTGCCTTTCCATCAGGGGACTTATGTCAGCCCTACAGCTGTGCATGAGGACCCAGCAGGCGCAGTGTCGGCCTTGCACACTAGATTGCTGCTCTACGTCAAGGCATTCTGAGAGGACAAGCTCTGTTTGCCTTGACGTAGGCTCTTGGGAGTCCAGCTCTCTGAGCTTGGAAGAGGCTTGGCACCACTAAAGCCTCAGTACCCTTGGTACTTGCCAGGGACAGAGGGGGTTCAGCAGCTATATCACTACACAAAATGTGGAAGTGCCCATTTTCAGCATAGTACAAGTCTGGCAGAAAAGTAGTGAAACAATGCAGGAGTGTAAAGAACTTTAAAACAATCATCTATCATCATGGAATTAGGCACAGCATGCTTTCCCCATTTGAGGAGCAGGATTTGGGCCCTCTAGCCATGTGAGACCCAAAGGTATTGGGAAGATATTCTCCATGGAGGCAGGTGGGACCCAGGGGTCCTGCTGAGGACCTCAAGAGGCAACTTGTGCCAGGCACTGGTGGCTCACGCCTGTCATCCTGGCTACTCAGGAGGCTGAGATCTGAGGATGGAGTTTCAAAGCCAGCCTGGTCAGGAAAGTCCATGAAACTCATCTCCAATTAACTACCCCTAAAGCTAGAAGTAGAGCTATGACTATGACTCAGGTGGTAGAGTGCTAGCCTTGAACAAAAGAAGCTTAAGGACAGTGACCAGACCCTGAGTTAAAGCTCAGGACCAAGAAAAAAACAAAACAAAACACTGAGCTGCTCAGTCAAATAAAAGCCTGTCAACTTGGTTCTTCCTTATTCACACAAGTCCTGTAGCAGCTGCAACCTGGATGTCTGGAAACAACCCACGCCTGCCCGAGCAGTGGGCTGCTCTCATCCCACTACCAATGCTCACTTGCTGGCAAAGTCCCGCGCTGCCTTTAGCCTGCGAAATTCTCGTGGAAGCTCATCCTGGAAGCATTTCCTCCAGCGACTGCACAACACCGGCTCTAGGCTTGTCCACCATGACTCATGGGAAGAGAAAGGTCAGCAGTCAGATTAGAGCAGCTATATTTTCAATAACTGGGAAGACTGTACCCCAGGCAACAACCGAGAGCTCTGCCTCTCTGCATTTGAAGCTTAAAGCAATTCCTGTTCTCCAGAACAAGGGAAGGGAGGGCCCTACCTGAGAACCTGGAAGAAAAGTTGGCCCCTCTGCCCTGGGTGGCTGGCCTGCTCCCCAGTGCCTAAACAAATAGCTCATCCACCGTGGACTATACAGTGACAGGACTGGCAACTGCTGTAACAAGTCTCCTTATCCCTGTACATGCAGTCTTGAAATGCTAGACCAGATAAAAGCAGCACCACACAGGGTCAGAGGCTACCTCTCCTCAGAGTGTTGAGATGTGTGCAGATGGCAGCCACTATGGCCTCCAGTGAACACAGCAGGACAGGGACTCTAGTGGGGTAGCCAGTTGCTCTAGAAAAGTAAAGACATGGCCGGGCGCCAGTGGCTCACACCTGTAACCCTAGCTACTCTGAGGATGGTGGGTCAAAGCCAGACTGGGCAGCAAAGTCTGTGACATTCTTATCTCCAATTAACCACTAAAAACTGGAAGTGATGCTGTGGTTCAAAGTGGTAGAGCGCTAGCCTTGAGCAAAAATTGCTCAAGGACAGTGCCCAGGCCCTGAGTTCAAGGCCTACCACTGACAAAAGAAAAAAAAGAAAAATGAAGACATGTCCTCTGCCGTGGGCCTGTTTATCCTTACATATCTTAAATTATAGCCAGAATGGGACACTGTGAGAAATGGAGTCCCCTCACATGGAGAAACACCTCAGCGTAGCAAGCATGGTGGCTCATGCTTGTAATCCCAACACCTGGGAAGATGAGGAAGGAGGTTCACAAATTTGAGACAAGCCTAGGCTCAATATTGACCCCCGAGATGGCCAGGCTTACCAGTGCAGAGGTCAGAATCAGGGGGCACTTGGTCTGGCACTCCATCAGAGTGAGATTGGCCGTCAACGAGGGGTCTGGGCTGTGTAAACAGGCACTGAGGAGTCCCTGCAACAGAGTACACCATAGCTCGGCAGCCTGCCAGAACCCACCCACCATGAGAACCTAGACCCGAGGGCACTCATCCCAAGGGTCCCTGAGGTCACAGTATGCGTGGGTTACCCTGAAGAAGTGGATGGTGATGTCCTCAGTCAGTGTACCACCACAGCAACAGCAGTTTTTCTGTAAAACATTTCAATAAGGCAAACGAGTAGAGCTGGCAGTGAGGGGGAAGGCTGGCACATAGAGCATCTGCACCTACCAACTCAGAATTGACCAGGTGAAAGAACTCCTCACAGCTGGGGGTGACAGGCTGTCTGGTCTTCAGGCTGCCAACAAGAACAGTTGGAGGCAGGCGGAGGAGAAGCCTTGGGAGGAATGGGTTATATCACAGCTGTTCCCACTGACCCTGCCCAAGCCCTGGGTTTTGAGCACAAAAGTGTCTCTGCCCCCAACCCGGGCTTAAGCTGGAGCAGACACTTTGTCTCTCTCTCCATATATATACATATATATTTGTGTACAACACGTAGAAGGGTGCCCCATGGCCGAATGAGGCACAACTGGAGGGTGAAACCTAAACAGCAGAAGTGTACATCTTGGAGTGCGTGGAATTACTTTTAACCCAAAGCACCCTTCATACCTCCAGTCCTGCTCCAGCAGGAGCCACCAAGGAATGAAGCATGGGAAGACAGAAACCAGAAGTAGCAGAATGAAACTCAAAAGAAATTGTGGTGCTGCCCTGGTACCGTTTGCACATGAGGAGCTCCTGCTGCCTCCTGAGGCTGGAGGCTGCACTGCCTCCACGCTCCAGGGCCTGGAGCCTCCTGCAGAACACAGCGAAGAGAAAGTGTCTCTGGGAGCAGTCCCATTCCAGTTCTAGGTGCACAATCATCTCCTAGAAAAACATGTAACCAGACTCAGGGCAGAAGGTTGTCAAGGCCTGCTGTAAGTCTCAGACAGGAGCCCCAGGAGATGAGCTTGGGAGAGAGATTTTCACAGGGATGGAGGTAGCAAGAGCACAAGCTCTTTTACTTGGAACCATTCTCCCCTCCCGTCCCGGCTTCTGTTAAGAATTCATTTGTCACTTTCTCTGGCTACACCATGTGTGGTTTCAGAGGGTAAGGAGAAAAGACTGGAAAATCCAGTTCCTTCTTTACCCAGAGTCTACCATATGCACAGAGCCCCAACTTGTAGGTCAGAGCCCCTGCCAGACACTGCGGGCATGGTGCGGAGACAAGCAGCAGCAGCAGGACCAGCTGTTTTTCTAAGAGGAGTAAGCCAGGTAGGCTGGGTTCTGAGGGACTGTGTCAGGCTGAGGAGGAAGGAGGCTGGGGACAGCAAGCAGGAATGGGCCTGGCAGGGGGTGGCACGTGCTGACTGAAGGTGCCCACATACATCCTGTCTACATCGAGTCACAGCCCATGCAGTGGCTCCCTCCTTCCTCCAAACCCAAAGAGGGTGGATGGGGAGGAGAGAGGTTAAGGTGAGGGGAAGAGACTGTGGTTTGCTTTCTCTGTAGGATGCTCACCATATGTTTGAATGGATTCCCCAAGTACTCACAACCTATGGCTTTTTACTCCCCATATTTAAAAATTCAGGCCCTTGAAAAATGTCAGCTGGAATCAACAAATAGCGTTTTATCAAATAAAACCACACATGTCTGTTATGGTTTATATCTGCACATTCTCAAAGGCCATAAGCTTCCGGCTTGATTCCCAAAGTGTTCAGAGGTTACTGGGTCATGACAGCTCTGATCTCAACAGGTACGGATTAATCAAGTGATAGATTCGTAGCGGAATGAAGCCTGGGGAGGTGGTGGAAACTTAAGATGAGACCTAGTTAGAGGAAGGTTACTGGGTGCTTGTCTCTGAAGCATATGTTTTGTTTCCAGTCTCTCCTTATTTCCTAGACCCCACAAGACAGGTAGCTCTGCTTAAATACGCCCTCCGCACTAGGACTTCCTACTTCCTTGAGACTTTTCAAACAAGGAGCCAAAAATCTTTCCTCCTCTAAGTTGATGTGCCTAAGTATTTAGTAACAACAGAAGAGCTTACAAATGCATGCTCCCAGGACAACCAAGTGGGCACAGTGGCATGGAGGCAGGAGGAAGGCTTCCAAACACTCCAGAATCAATGGAGAGATATTGCTGAGATACATACTCATGTGAAGTGTGGGCACACAGGTGCATGCTCGCAGGAGGTGTGATCACAGAGATACAAAATGCTCATGTGGTGTGAGCACACAGGTGCACACTCACTGATGCCCTGTCTCTCCCATAGGCTGCAGAACCCTGGAAGCCTGCAACTCCATACTCTCTTGTCTTCTGCCAAACTGAAACTCGTTCTTGTCTTTTCTAAGAGTGCGATGCTCAGTGGAACAGCCAGGAGTTAGAGAAGATCATGGAGCAACTCTACTGCCAACGCTGCACTACGTGTCTGTGATGCTCATCTGTAGAACAACTTCAGACACACACTCTGGATCTCAGCCACAGTCTGGATGACCTGAGTTTCCACTCTGCTGGGGAACACTAGGGGACACTTACACAATGAATACGCTAACTCACCTGCAGCCTGGAGAGAATATCCACATTTCCCTTACGGCTGCCAAGGACTAAATGAGCATCCTCCATGTGGCCATAACTTCTGGACCTGCAAATGAGACGGGAAGGCCTGCTCAGCACTTCCTGAGAGTGTTGCAGTACCCAATTTTCCTCATGCCTCCAGAGCTGAGTGGATATGTGTACCATAGCACAGTAGTTAGCAACAAATAAAACCCAAGGAAGTACTAGTAGCCCAAAGGAGTGATATACCATGACCAAGTGAGATTTAGCCAAAAATGCAAGGCTGGGCCTGGGAAGGTGCCTTAGTGGAAGAGTGCTTGCCTTGAGTGCCGGAGGCCCTGGTTTGATTCCTCAGCACCACATAAGCAGAAAAGCCAGAAGTGGCGCTGTAGCTCAACTGGTAGAGTGCTAGCCTTGACCTGAAGAGCTGAGGGACAGCACCCAGGCCCAGAGTTCAGGCCCAACAACCGACAAAAAAATAAATAAAAATAAAAATTATTCTTTAATATAACAACAAAACTAGGAAAAGGGAACTCCTCAAGTGTCAGGACATCTATGAAATCCATAGCTACCAGAAAACTTACTGATGAAAGACTGAAACTTTCCCCTTAAGATCGGGTCCAAAGCTGGGAAGGTGGCTCAGTGGTAGAGAGCTTGCCTCGCATGCCTGAGGCCCTGGGTTCGATTCCTCAGCACCACATAAGCAAAAAGAAAAAAGTCGAAAGTGGCGCTGTGGCTCAAGTAGTAGAGCGCTAGCCTTAAGAGCTGCGGGACAGTGCCCAGGCCCAGAGTTCAGGCCCTATGACCAGACCCCCCCCCCCCCAAAAAAAAAAAAACATTGTATGTCTAAACATAAACCATGTGTAATCTAAAAATGAAAACAGAGCAATAATTCTTATAAAAATAGCATTGAAAAGAATAAAATTCTTAGGAATTAATTTAACCAAGGACACTGAAGAGTAGATATTATTGAAAAGTCAGGAAACAGCTGAGCCCTGGTGGCTCACACCTGTAATCCTAATATTTAGGAAGTGGAGATCTGAAGATCAGTGTGAAGCCAGCAGGGGCAGGAAAGTCTTCTACCCACCCAAAAACAGGAAAGTCTCTCTACCCACCCAAAAGTGGAAGTGTGGGTCAAGTAGTAAAGCAGTAGCTTTGAGCAGATTAAAAAAAAATTTTAGGCATCAGTGGCTCACACCTGTAATCCTAGCTGCTCAGGACACTGAGATCTGAGGATTTTGGTTTAAAGCCAGACTAGGCATCTGAGAAACTTTTTTAGCCAGTCCTGGGCTCTGTCCCTGAGCCTCTTTGTACTCAAGGCTAGCACTCTACCACCTGAGCCTCAGCGACATTTCTAGCTTGTTTGGAGTAATTATTGGAGATAAGATAACCCTGCCTGGGTAGGCTTTAAACTGCAATCCTCAAATCTCAGCTTCCTGATTAGCTAGGATTATAGGCAAGAGCCACTGGTGCCTTGCTTTGAGAAACTCTTATCTCAGGCAAAAAGCTGGAAATGGAGGCATGCCTCAAGCAATGGAGTGCCATCCTTGAGCAAAAAGAACTAAGGGACAGTACTCAGGCTCCAGTTCAAACCCCAGTAATGGCACACCCTCTCTACACACACAAAAGCCAGAAAATAGTAGCAGTGCTGATGATGGTCCGTTAAAACGTAATATCCTTTATATTGCAGGTGGAAATGTAAAATGGTAAAGCAAGATGTGCAAAGTATTATGGTAGTTCCTTGAAAAAAAGTTCCCATATAACCCAGCAATTCTAGTCATATGCATATTCCCAAGAAAAATTAAAACACAGCACCCATTAAAAAAAATGTTCATGGCAGCAGTATTCATACTTTACCTGTGAAGCCATCAATGAAAGAATGATTTAAGAAAATGTGGAGTATTCTTCAATATGCAACGATAAAAATAAAGTTCTGACTCTTGCTACAGCAGAGATGAACCTCAAAAACAATTTGCTAAGCCAGGCACTGGTGGCTCATGCCTGTAACCCTTGCTACTCAGGAGGTTGAGATCTGAGGATCACAGTTCAAAGCAGCCAGCCTACAGCTAGAAAAGTCTGAGAGAGTCTCATCTCCAATTAAACACAAAAAGCTGGAAGTATGGGCTGGGAAGTTGGCTCAGTGGTAGAGCACTTGCCTTGCATGCTCGAGGCCCTGGGTTCGATTCCTCAGCACCACATAAGCAAAAAGAAAAAAAGCCGGAAGTGGCGCTGTGGCTCAAGTGGTAGAGTGCTAGCCTTGAGCTGAAGAGCTGAGGGACAGCGCCCAGGCCCAGAGTTCAGGCCCCACCACCGGACCCAAAAAAAAAAAAAGCTGGAAGTAGAGCTGTGCCTCAAGTTGTAGGTGCTAGTCTTGAGCAAAAAGGCTCAGGGACAGCACCCAGAACCTGAGTTCAAGTCCCACAAAAAAAAATTTGCTTGAAGCTTGACTCAATCAGTAGAGCACCTGTCTAGCAAGCATGAAGCCATGAGTTCAACCCTATGTTCTGTGAAGTAAGCCAGACATAAAGGTCTCATAAGACTCTACATAAAATGTTCAGAACAGGCAATTCCTCAGGCAGGAAATGGGACATGAACAGCCCAGTCACTGACGTGAGCCTCATCTGCCACACTTGTGCATACACCACACTTGGCTCCAATTTCACTTTGCTTGGTGCATGTTGTTCTCAGCCACTAAGTTCCAGTAGGAAGAATTCCATACTGCACAGTGGCCAGGCCTGTCATCTCAATAACTCGGGAGGTTGGATAGGAGGATGTCCCTTTCCAGGCTAGTCTGGGCTACATAGAGAGACCTTCTAACAGCACTGATCATGCTGGAACAGCCACACAGAAGCTAGACAGTGCTTTTGAATGTCCTTGTAGAAGACAAAGGGGAGCTTGTCCTGTGGAATCTTGAGCAATGAACTGCCTGCACAGTGTAAAATGATGCTTTTGATTTTCAATGTTGGGGGTTAGGCAAGTGCTCTCTCTACTAATGAGGTATGGCCTCAGCCTTAGGATTTTTTTTTTCCTTTTTCCTCCAATACTGGAGCATGAACTCAAGAATTCACGATCTACCCCTTGTGCTCAGCCTTTTCTGGTTAGTAAGAAGTAGTCTTTTGGACTTTTCTGCCCCAGATGGCTCTTAATGCAAGCTTATGGGTCTCAACTTCCTGAGTAACAAGGATTACTAACATAAACCACTGGTACTTAGATTTGAATTATTTTATGATTATCAAGTAATGTGGTTTATTACCTACAACTTAGAGAACAGAACCTAGTGACCTAATGGTCACTGCTATAACAGGCAGAACCTGTGAGTTGCTAGCACAGGTTTGAGGTCCAATGACAGACCACTTCAGAAGGGAGACATACCCAGGAGGGAACATGCCACTTGAAAAACTGCCTGTCCCACTGTTCACATTTGCTGATCCCAGACTCCAGGTGCAAAAAAGAACCAAGCCATACATACAAACAGCTGATCCAGAGATCAGACTCATGTGCAGTGTCTTCCCGAGACACTTTGGGTGAAGTGACGAGACTTGAGAGGATGGCCATATGTTCTCAGAATCACAGAAAACAATGGAGTCAGCATCACATGACTGACCCTTGGTAGAAGTCCATCAGCTCACTGACAAGAACTGTGCAGGCCACTTCCAGATCTCCGCTGCAGCCCCCTGAAGCCAGGGGTGCCAGCAAATAGTGCTCATGGATTGCCCACTGATGGAAGTCCTGTCTGTAACAGCAAACATCTGGATCAGTCCTGAGAAATGCTGCTCGACAGTCTGCAGCTGCCTCCACCCTCCACAAAGAACATACACCCCAACAGCCACGGCTGCCTCCACCCTCCACAAAGAACACACACCCCAACAGCCACGGCTGCCTCCACCCTCCACAAAGAACACACCCCAACGGCCACGGCTGCCTCCACCCTCCACAAACAACACACACCCCAACAGCCACCACTGCCTCCACCCTCCACAAACAACACACACCCCAACAGCCACCACTGCCTCCACCCTCCACAAAGAACACACACCCCAACAGCCACAGCTGCCTCCACCCTCCACAAAGAGCACACACCCCAACAGCCACCACTGCCTCCACCCTCCACAAAGAACACACACCCCAACAGCCACGGCTGCCTCCACCCTCCACAAAGAACACACACCCCAACAGCCACGGCTGCCTCCACCCTCCACAAAGAACACACACCCCAACAGCCACCACTGCCTCCACCCTCCACAAACAACACACACCCCAACAGCCACCACTGCCTCCACCCTCCACAAACAACACACACCCCAACAGCCACCACTGCCTCCACCCTCCACAAACAACACACCCCAACAGCCACCACTGCCTCCACCCTCCACAAAGAACACACACCCCAACAGCCACGGCTGCCTCCACCCTCCACAAAGAACACACACCCCAACAGCCACCACTGCCTCCACCCTCCACAAACAACACACACCCCAACAGCCACCACTGCCTCCACCCTCCACAAAGAACACACCCCAACAGCCACCGCTGCCTCCACCCTCCACAAAGAACACACCCCAACAGCCACCACTGCCTCCACCCTCCACAAACAACACACCCCAACAGCCACGGCTGCCTCCACCCTCCACAAACAACACACACCCCAACAGCCACAGCTGCCTCCACCCTCCACAAAGAACACACCCCCCAACAGCCACCACTGCCTCCACCCTCCACAAAGAACACACCCCAACAGCCACCGCTGCCTCCACCCTCCACAAACAACACACACCCCAATTAGTTTTTTGACTAAAGGAATGTTGAATGTTGTGTTCTAATGTTAGCTAACTGGAAGATTAATTACAGGAGGACATGATGGCACAGACCTAAGATGACAGAGACTGGGACTGGCTTCAAAAGGTAGCTGGGGGGGCGAGGGGGGGAGGGAGAGGCTGGGAAGGGTAAACAAAGGAGGAGGCTACAATGCTTGATAAGAAATGTACTCATTATCTTGCCCATGTTAATTGTAAGCCCTCTATACGGTATTTTCACAATAAAAAATATTTAAAAAAAAAAAAAGGTAGCTCTCTTCCATCACTCACCTCTCCACATCTGAAAGAACATCAGCTCCAGGCTCAATGTCCAGTTCCAGTTGCAGCCAATCCCTGTAAGTTAACTACAAGACACAGGGCAAAGTCAGTTTATAAATACTTGCCATTTGTAGTAAAGTCAAAGATCTGTATGCTATGTTATGATGAAACTGCAACTGAGTATTGAGGAAGAAAACCATCCTCATCCTTTTCTTTTTTGGTTAATCCTGGGGTTTGCCGTTTTTATTTTTTGTCAGTTGTGGCCCCTGAACTCTGGACCTGGGCACTGTCACTGAGCTCTTCAGCTCAAGGTTAGTGCTCTACCAGTTGAGCCACAGCACCACTTCCAGCTTTTTCTGCTTTTGTGTTGCTGAGAAAGTGAACCAGGGCCTCAGGCATGCAAGGCAAGCACTCTACCACTGAGCCACCTTCCCAGTCCCTAGTCATGGGGTTTGAACTCAGTGTCTGTGCGTTCGAAGATTTTTCACTCAAGGCAATCACTCTACCGCTTTGCGTCACAGTACCACTTCTAGTTTTCTGAGAGTTAAATGGAGATAAGAGTCTCAAGAACTTTCCTGCCTGGGCTGGCTTTGAACTGTGATACTCAGAGTAGGATCCTGAGTTTGGATTTCAAGCATGAGCCACAGTTTTTAGGGTTTTTTTTTTTTTTGTTTTTAAAGGTAAACAGAGAAAGTTTAGTTAAAAGAAAGCCGTAAAAGTTAGAAAGACTCTCCACTCAGAGAGGGGATTCAAAGAGGAGGTCCTGTCCTTACTTTTTTTTGTCGGTCATGGGGCCTAAACTCTGGGCCTGGGCACTGTCCCTCAGCTTTTCAGCTCAAGGCTAGTACTCTACTACCTGAGCCCACAGTACCACTTCTGGCTATTCCTGCTTATGTGATGCTTAGAAATCGAACCCAGAGCCTCCTCATGCATGCAAGGCAAGCACTCTACCACTGAGCCACCTTCCCAGCCCCCATCCTTTTTTTTTTTTTTTTTTTGCTGGTCGTGGGCCTGAACTCTGAGCCTAGGGGCTGTGCCTCTGCTCTTCAGCTCAAGGCTAGAACTCTACCAACTTGAGCCACAGTGCCACTTCCAGCTTTTTCCTGCTTATGTGGTGATGAGGAATCAAACCCAGGGCCTCGTGCATGCAAGGTAAGCACTCTACCACTGAGCCACCTTCCCAGCCCCCCATCCTTACTTTTTGACCAAGGAAATGATCTATTCTTACACCCATTCCCTAAACAGGGAACCCAAATCTCCTACGGCAAATGCTCTGGACCAAAAATGCTATAAATTTCAGTTGTTTGGATTATTAATATTAGACCTTTAAAGATTCCAAATATATAAAGGCCACACTTCTAGAATGTATTTCACACTAAACCCAAAGAAATGAAGAATAAGGCACAGAAACTGATACTAGCCAGGCACAGGTGGTTCATGACTGTAATCCTAGCTACTCAGGAGGCTGAGATCTGAGGATCGCAGTTCAAAGCCAGCCCAAGCAGGAAAAGTCCTTGACACTCTTTATCCCAATAAACCACTCAGAAAACTGGAAGTGGCACTATGGCTTAAGTGGTAGAGTGCTTGCCTTGAGCTGAGGAGCTGAAGGATAGCACCCAGGCCCAGAGTTCAAGCCCCACAACAGGCAAAAAAAAAAAAAAAAAAAGAAAAGAAATTGATACTATTTATGACCTCTGAATATGAAGCTAACTAAAATTGTCCTAAATTTGCCTAGTTTCAAATGCCTAACCCGTGTGACTTGTAAGTCTATGCCATTAGACTTCAATGTAATAAATAATAAGCTTTTTTTGTTTGTTTTTCCCATCGGTTATGGCCTGGACATTGTCCCGAGCTCTTTTGTTCAAGGCCAGCACTCCACTACTTTAAGCCACAGCACTACTTCCTGTTTTTGAGCTGTTAACTGGAGATAAGAGTCTCACAGAGGCTAGGAAGGTGGCTCAGTGGTAGAGCACTTGCCTTGCATACATGAGGCCCTGGGTTCGATTCCTCAGCATCACATAAGCAAAAAAAAAAAAAGCCGGAAGTGGTGCTGTGGCTCAAGTGGTAGAGTGCTAGCCTTGAGCTGAAGAGCTGAGGGACAGCACCCAGACCCAGAGTTCAGGCCCCACAACCGGAACCGTCTCCTCCCCCCCCCCAAAAAAAAGTCTCAGAGACTCTTCTGCCTGGAACCATAATCCTCAGATCTCAGCCTCCTGAGTAGGTAGGATAACAGGCCACCAATAACCAGCAAACAACATGGTTTCAATATTCATAGCAATTTATTTCCTCTATGACGTTGTTAGCTCCACAAATCAATGTGAACTAACCTCAGCACTTCCTATGACTCATAAAATAAACCCTGACACACATGTTCCCATGAAGGCCAAGGCACAGCCCTGTGCAGAGGGCCTCCACTGGGCACCCCTGACAGCAAGGCTGCAGTTGCTCACTGTTCCTGCACTATGCCATACCCACACTTGTGAGCTAGCATATCTAACATTAACAGGTTCGATAAAACTTGTTTCCAGTGGCTTCACTTGTAACCCTAGGTACTCCAGGAGGCTGAGACCTAGAAGATTATAGTTCAAAGACAGTCTTAGTAGGAAAGTCCATGAGACTGTGCTTCTAATTACCAGCAAAAAGGCAAGCTAGAGACATGATTCAAATAGTAGTGACAGAAAGCAAGTGTAGCAAGCACAAGGAACCCTGAGTTCAAGCCCCAGTACTGGGGGGAAATTTTTTTTCAAAGTTTTAATGAAGAAAAGAAAAATCATAAAAAGTACATTGTACAACACAAAAAATGGTATTTAAAAATATCAGAAAAGGTAGAACAGCCATTTGTATACAAACTTTGGTTCTGAAATGGAAATAATTTGATAAACGACCTTACAACATAAAAAGATCTCATATAAGGCCGGGCGCTGGTGGCTCACGCCTGTAATACTAGCTACTCAGGAGGCTGAGATCTGAGGATCATGGTTCAAAGCCAGCCCGGGCAAGAAAGACCGTGAGACTCCTATCTCCAATAAACCACCAGAAAACCGGAAGTGGCGCTGTAGCTCAAGTGGTAGAGTGCTCGCTTTGAGCTGAAGAGCTGAGGGACAGTGCCCAGGCCCAGAGTTCAAGCCCCACGACCGACAAAAAAAAAAAAAAGATCTCATATATTGGTCTGAGGAAAAAGAAAAACAGTGATTAACTATAAGAATATGAGAGGAGTGCTGATCCGTGTGGCCTTTGTAAGATTCCACCATGGCGTACCGTGGCCAGGGCCAAAAGGTGCAGAAGGTGATGGTGCAGCCCATCAATCTTATCTTCAGATATTTACAAAATAGATCTTGGATTCAGGTGTGGCTCTATGAGCAAGTGAATATGCGGATAGAGGGCTGCATCATTGGTTTTGATGAATACATGAACCTTGTGTTAGATGATGCAGAAGAAATTCATTCTAAAACAAAGTCAAGAAAACAACTGGGTCGGATCATGTTAAAAGGAGATAATATTACTCTACTACAAAGTGTCTCCAACTAGAAATGATCAATGAAGTGAGAAGTTATTAAGAATCTTATACAGGGCTGGGAAGGTGGCTCAGTGGTAGTGCTTGCCTTGCATGCATGAGGGCCTGGGTTCAATTCCTCAGCACCACATAAGCAGAAAAAGCCAGAGTGGCGCTGTGCTCAAGTAGTAAAGCGCTAGCCTTTTACTGAAGAGCTGAGGGACAGCACCTAGGCCCAGAGTTCAGGCCCCACAACTGACAAAAAAAAAGATTTTTGCAGAAAGTAACTGTTGGAAGAACCTAGGCAAAACACAGTATTTACTACAGCTGTACAGTCTCAGTGAGAGCTTTCAGCCAGACCAAGTGTATGTGTCTCACACATACTACACACACACACAAACACACACGAGATGCAGTGCCTCACACTTCCAAACCCCACACCTGGGAGAGACAAAGAAACATACACACAGCCTCACACTCTCCCTCCTTCCCTACAAGCCAAGGACCAGGACACATGGGAGAGAGGACCTACATGAAACTCCTTCTCCTTCAGCAGCTCTTGGAAGCTGCTCCACTTCCACAGAGAGAGCGCAGCACTCTGCCAGTCTGCAGAGGGAAGGAACAGGGGTTTCCAGGGAAGGCCAGCTGTGTCTTGCGAAGGATGAGGAGTGCGGGCCTCTGGGAACAATCTGAAGACAATGAACTGAAACTGAAGCAGCAACATGTTACAGTAAGAGAGTGCTTACTCAACAGCCCACTATGTGCACCCTACCACAGGACCTCACCCAACGCCAGGGCTACAATGACAGGCAGAGGGCCTACGTGGTATTCCAGGGAGGGCACAGGTTTGCTTTGTGGCAGTGAGAGGCTTGATCCTTGGCTGTGGCCAGTCCGGGTGTTGCCGCTAACAAAAGCAGTGCTGCACTCTTGCTAATGCAGTGCAGGTGTTCTCACACAGTGTGAGTGCTCTCACTAATGCAGTGCAGGTGTTCTCAGTGTGAGTGCTCTCACTAATGCAGTGCAGGTGTTCTCAGTGTGAGTGCTCTCACTAATGCAGTGCAGGTGTTCTCAGTGTGAGTGCTCTCACTAATGCAGTGCAGGTGTTCTCAGTGTGAGTGCTCTCACTAATGCAGTGCAGGTGTTCTCAGTGTGAGTGCTCTCACTAATACAGTGCAGGTGTTCTCACACAGTGTGAGTGCTCTCGCTAATGCAGTGCAGGTGTTCTCACACAGTGTGAGTACTCTAATGCAGTGCAGGTGTTCTCACACAGTGTGAGTGCTCTCGCTAATGCAGTGCAGGTGTTCTCACACAGTGTGAGTGCTCTCACTAATGCAGTGCAGGTGTTCTCACACAGTGAGTGCTCTCACTAATGCAGTGCAGATGTTCTCAAACAGTGTGAGTGCTCTCACTAATGCAGTGCAGGTGTTCTCAGTGTGAGTGCTCTCACTAATGCAGTGCAGGTGTTCTCACACAGTGTGAGTACTCTAATGCAGTGCAGGCGTTCTCACACAGTGTGAGTACTCTAATGCAGTCCAGGTGTTCTCAGTGTGAGTGCTCTCGCTAATGCAGTGCAGGTGTTCTCACAGTGTGAGTGCTCTCACTAATGCAGTGGTGTTCTCACAGTGTGAGTACTCTAATGCAGTGCAGGTGTTCTCACACAGTGAGTACTCTCACTAATGCAGTGCAGCTGTTCTCACACAGTGAGTACTCTCACTAATGCAGTGCAGATGTTCTCACACAGTGTGAGTGCTCTCACTAATGCAGTGCAGGTGTTCTCACATAGTGTGAGTACTCTCACTAATGCAGTACAGGTGTTCTCACACAGTGAGTGCTCTCACTAATGCAGTGCAGATGTTCTCACACAGTGTGAGTGCTCTCACTAATGCAGTGCAGGTGTTCTCACACAGTGAGTACTCTCACTAATGCAGTGCAGCTGTTCTCACACAGTGAGTACTCCCACTAATGAAGTGCAGATGTTCTCACAGTGTGAGTGCTCTCACTAATGCAGTGCAGCTGTTCTCACAGTGTGAGTACTCTCACTAATGCAGTGCAGGTGTTCTCAGTGTGAGTGCTCTCACTAATGCAGTGCAAATGTTCTCACACAGTGTGAGTGCTCTCACTAATGCAGTGCAGGTGTTCTCAGTGTGAGTGCTCTCACTAATGCAGTGCAGGTGTTCACACAGTGTGAGTACTCTAATGCAGTGCAGGCGTTCTCACACAGTGTGAGTACTCTAATGCAGTGCAGGTGTTCTCACAGTGTGAGTGCTCACTAATGCAGTGCAGGTGTTCTCACAGTGTGAGTGCTCTCGCTAATGCAGTACAGGTGTTCTCAGTGTGAGTGCTCTCGCTAATGCAGTGCAGATGTTCTCAGTGTGAGTGCTCTCACTAATGCAGTGCAGGTGTTCTCACACAGTGAGTACTCTCACTAATGCAGTGCAGCTGTTCTCACACAGTGAGTACTCTCACTAATGCAGTGCAGATGTTCTCACACAGTGAGTACTCTCACTAATGCAGTGCAGATGTTCTCACACAGTGTGAGTGCTCTCACTAATGCAGTGCAGGTGTTCTCAGTGTGAGTGCTCTCACTAATGCAGTGCAGGTGTTCTCAGTGTGAGTGCTCTCACTAATGCAGTGCAGGTGTTCTCAGTGTGAGTGCTCTCACTAATGCAGTGCAGGTGTTCACACAGTGTGAGTGCTCTCACTAATGCAGTGCAGGTGTTATCACATAGTGTGAGTACTCTCACTAATGCAGTGCAGGTGTTCTCACACAGTGAGTGCTCTCACTAATGCAGTGCAGATGTTCTCACACAGTGTGAGTGCTCTCACTAATGCAGTGCAGGTGTTCTCAGTGTGAGTACTCTCACTAATGCAGTGCAGGTGTTCACACAGTGTGAGTACTCTAATGCAGTGCAGGCGTTCTCAGTGTGAGTACTCTAATGCAGTGCAGGTGTTCTCACACAGTGTGAGTGCTCTCGCTAATGCAGTGCAGGTGTTCTCACAGTGTGAGTGCTCACTAATGCAGTGCAGGTGTTCTCACATAGTGTGAGTACTCTCACTAATGCAGTGCAGGTGTTCTCACACAGTGAGTGCTCTCACTAATGCAGTGCAGATGTTCTCACACAGTGTGAGTGCTCTCACTAATGCAGTGCAGGTGTTCTCAGTGTGAGTGTTCTCGCTAATGCAGTGCAGGTGTTCTCAGTGTGAGTGCTCTCACTAATGCAGTGCAGGTGTTCTCACACAGTGAGAGTGCTCTCGCTAATGCAGTGCAGGTGTTCTCACACAGTGTGAGTACTCTAATGCAGTGCAGGTGTTCTCACACAGTGTGAGTGCTCTCGCTAATGCAGTGCAGGTGTTCTCACACAGTGTGAGTGCTCTCACTAATGCAGTGCAGGTGTTCTCACAGTGAGTGCTCGCTAATGCAGTGCAGGTGTTTTCACAGTGTGAGTGCTCTCACTAATGCAGTGGTGTTCTCACAGTGTGAGTACTCTAATGCAGTGCAGGTGTTCTCACACAGTGTGAGTGCTCTCGCTAATGCAGTGCAGGTGTTCTCACACAGTGTGAGTGCTCTCACTAATGCAGTGCAGGTGTTCTCACACAGTGAGTGCTCTCACTAATGCAGTGCAGATGTTCTCACACAGTGTGAGTGCTCTCACTAATGCAGTGCAGGTGTTCTCAGTGTGAGTGCTCTCACTAATGCAGTGCAGGTGTTCTCACAGTGTGAGTACTCTAATGCAGTGCAGGCGTTCTCAGTGTGAGTACTCTAATGCAGTGCAGGTGTTCTCACACAGTGTGAGTGCTCTCGCTAATGCAGTGCAGGTGTTCTCACAGTGTGAGTGCTCACTAATGCAGTGCAGGTGTTCTCACATAGTGTGAGTACTCTCACTAATGCAGTGCAGGTGTTCTCACACAGTGAGTGCTCTCACTAATGCAGTGCAGATGTTCTCACACAGTGTGAGTGCTCTCACTAATGCAGTGCAGGTGTTCTCAGTGTGAGTGTTCTCGCTAATGCAGTGCAGGTGTTCTCAGTGTGAGTGCTCTCACTAATGCAGTGCAGGTGTTCTCACACAGTGAGAGTGCTCTCGCTAATGCAGTGCAGGTGTTCTCACACAGTGTGAGTACTCTAATGCAGTGCAGGTGTTCTCACACAGTGTGAGTGCTCTCGCTAATGCAGTGCAGGTGTTCTCACACAGTGTGAGTGCTCTCACTAATGCAGTACAGGTGTTCTCACAGTGAGTGCTCGCTAATGCAGTGCAGGTGTTTTCACAGTGTGAGTGCTCTCACTAATGCAGTGGTGTTCTCACAGTGTGAGTACTCTAATGCAGTGCAGGTGTTCTCACACAGTGTGAGTGCTCTCGCTAATGCAGTGCAGGTGTTCTCACACAGTGTGAGTGCTATCACTAATGCAGTGCAGGTGTTCTCAGTGTGAGTGCTCTCACTAATGCAGTGCAGGTGTTCTCACAGTGTGAGTACTCTAATGCAGTGCAGGCGTTCTCACACAGTGTGAGTACTCTAATGCAGTCCAGGTGTTCTCACAGTGAGTGCTCGCTAATGCAGTGCAGGTGTTCTCACAGTGTGAGTGCTCTCACTAATGCAGTGGTGTTCTCACAGTGTGAGTACTCTAATGCAGTGCAGGTGTTCTCACACAGTGAGTACTCTCACTAATGCAGTGCAGCTGTTCTCACACAGTGAGTACTCTCACTAATGCAGTGCAGGTGTTCTCACACAGTGTGAGTGCTCTCACTAATGCAGTGCAGGTGTTCTCACATAGTGTGAGTACTCTCACTAATGCAGTGCAGGTGTTCTCACACAGTGAGTGCTCTCACTAATGCAGTGCAGATGTTCTCACACAGTGTGAGTGCTCTCACTAATGCAGTGCAGGTGTTCTCAGTGTGAGTGCTCTCACTAATGCAGTGCAGGTGTTCACACAGTGGGAGTACTCTAATGCAATGCAGGCTTTCTCACACAGTGTGAGTACTCTAATGCAGTGCAGGTGTTCTCACAGTGTGAGTGCTCTCGCTAATGCAGTGCAGGTGTTCTCACACAGTGAGTGCTCTCACTAATGCAGTGCAGATGTTCTCACACAGTGTGAGTGCTCTCACTAATGCAGTGCAGGTGTTCTCAGTGTGAGTGCTCTCACTAATGCAGTGCAGGTGTTCACACAGTGGGAGTACTCTAATGCAATGCAGGCTTTCTCACACAGTGTGAGTACTCTAATGCAGTGCAGATGTTCTCACAGTGTGAGTGCTCTCGCTAATGCAGTGCAGGTGTTCTCACAGTGTGAGTGCTCTCACTAATGCAGTGGTGTTCTCACAGTGTGAGTACTCTAATGCAGTGCAGGTGTTCTCACACAGTGAGTACTCTCACTAATGCAGTGCAGGTGTTCTCACACAGTGTGAGTACTCTCACTAATGCAGTGCAGATGTTCTCACACAGTGTGAGTGCTCTCACTAATGCAGTGCAGGTGTTCTCAGTGTGAGTGCTCTCACTAATGCAGTGCAGGTGTTCTCACACAGTGTGAGTACTCTCACTAATGCAGTGCGGATGTTCTCACACAGTGTGAGTGCTCTCACTAATGCAGTGCAGGTGTTCTCAGTGAGTGCTCTCACTAATGCAGTGCAGGTGTTCACACAGTGTGAGTACTCTAATGCAGTGCAGGTGTTCTCACACAGTGTGAGTGCTCTCGCTAATGCAGTGCAGGTGTTCTCACACAGTGTGAGTGCTCTCGCTAATGCAGTGCAGGTGATCTCACACAGTGTGAGTGCTCTCGCTAATGCAGTGCAGGTGTTCTCACACAGTGTGAGTGCTCTCGCTAATGCAGTGCAGGTGTTCTCACAGTGTGAGTGCTCACTAATGCAGTGCAGGTGTTCTCACAGTGTGAGTGCTCTCGCTAATGCAGTACAGGTGTTCTCAGTGTGAGTGCTCTCGCTAATGCAGTGCAGGTGTTCTCAGTGTGAGTGCTCTCACTAATGCAGTGCAGGTGTTCTCACACAGTGAGTACTCTCACTAATGCAGTGCAGGTGTTCTCACACAGTGAGTACTCTCACTAATGCAGTGCAGATGTTCTCACACAGTGTGAGTGCTCTCACTAATGCAGTGCAGGTGTTCTCAGTGTGAGTGCTCTCACTAATGCAGTGCAGGTGTTCACACAGTGAGAGTGCTCTCACTAATGCAGTGCAGGTGTTCTCACACAGTGTGAGTGCTCTCGCTAATGCAGTGTAGGTGTTCTCACACAGTGTGAGTGCTCACTAATGCAGTGCAGGTGTTCTCACAGTGTGAGTGCTCTCACTAATGCAGTGCAGGTGTTCTCAGTGTGAGTGCTCTCACTAATGCAGTGCAGGTGTTCTCACACAGTGAGTGCTCTCACTAATGCAGTGCAGATGTTCTCACACAGTGTGAGTGCTCTCACTAATGCAGTGCAGGTGTTCTCAGTGTGAGTGCTCTCACTAATGCAGTGCAGGTGTTCACACAGTGGGAGTACTCTAATGCAATGCAGGCTTTCTCACACAGTGTGAGTACTCTAATGCAGTGCAGGTGTTCTCACAGTGTGAGTGCTCTCGCTAATGCAGTGCAGGTGTTCTCACACAGTGTGAGTGCGCTCACTAATGCAGTGCAGGTGTTCTCACACACAGTGTGAGTGCTCTCGCTAATGCAGTGCAGGTGTTCTCAGTGTGAGTGCGCTCACTAATGCAGTGCAGGTGTTCTCAGTGTGAGTGCTCTCACTAATGCAGTGCAGGTGTTCTGACACAGTGAGTACTCTCACTAATGCAGTGCAGCTGTTCTCACAGTGAGTACTCTCACTAATGCAGTGCAGATGTTCTCACAGTGTGAGTGCTCTCACTAATGCAGTGCAGGTGTTCTCACACAGTGTGAGTACTCTCACTAATGCAGTGCAGATGTTCTCACACAGTGTGAGTGCTCTCACTAATGCAGTGCAGGTGTTCTCAGTGAGTGCTCTCACTAATGCAGTGCAGGTGTTCTCACACAGTGTGAGTACTCTCACTAATGCAGTGCAGATGTTCTCACACAGTGTGAGTGCTCTCACTAATGCAGTGCAGGTGTTCTCAGTGTGAGTGCTCTCACTAATGCAGTGCAGATGTTCTCACACAGTGTGAGTGCTCTCACTAATGCAGTGCAGGTGTTCTCAGTGTGAGTGCTCTCACTAATGCAGTGCAGGTGTTCACACAGTGTGAGTACTCTAATGCAGTGCAGGTGTTCTCACACAGTGTGAGTGCTCTCGCTAATGCAGTGCAGGTGTTCTCACACAGTGAGTGCTCGCACTAATGCAGTACAGGTGTTCTCAGTGTGAGTGCTCTCGCTAATGCAGTGCAGGTGTTCTCAGTGTGAGTGCTCTCACTAATGCAGTGCAGGTGTTCTCACACAGTGAGTACTCTCACTAATGCAGTGCAGCTGTTCTCACACAGTGAGTACTCTCACTAATGCAGTGCAGATGTTCTCACACAGTGTGAGTGCTCTCACTAATGCAGTGCAGGTGTTCTCAGTGTGAGTGCTCTCACTAATGCAGTGCAGGTGTTCTCAGTGTGAGTGCTCTCACTAATGCAGTGCAGGTGTTCTCACACAGTGAGTGCTCTCACTAATGCAGTGCAGATGTTCTCACACAGTGTGAGTGCTCTCACTAATGCAGTGCAGGTGTTCTCACACAGTGAGTGCTCACTAATGCAGTGCAGATGTTCTCACACAGTGTGAGTGCTCTCACTAATGCAGTGCAGGTGTTCTCAGAGTGCTCTCACTAATGCAGTGCAGGTGTTCTCACACAGTGAGTGCTCTCACTAATGCAGTGCAGGTGTTCTCACAGTGTGAGTGCTCTCGCTAATGCAGTGCAGGTGTTCTCACACAGTGTGAGTGCTCTCACTAATGCAGTGCAGGTGTTCTCACAGTGTGAGTGCTCTCGCTAATGCAGTGCAGGTGTTCTCACACAGTGTGAGTACTCTCACTAATGCAGTGCAGGTGTTCTCAGTGTGAGTGCTCTCGCTAATACAGTGCAGGTGTTCTCAGTGTGAGTGCTCTCACTAATGCAGTGCAGGTGTTCTCACAGTGAGTACTCTCACTAATGCAGTGCCGCTGTTCTCACACAGTGAGTACTCTCACTAATGCAGTGCAGATGTTCTCACACAGTGTGAGTGCTCTCACTAATGCAGTGCAGGTGTTCTCACAGTGTGAGTACTCTCACTTATGCAGTGCAGGTGTTCTCAGTGTGAGTGCTCTCACTAATGCAGTGCAAATGTTCTCACACAGTGTGAGTGCTCTCACTAATGCAGTGCAGGTGTTCTCACACAGTGAGTACTCTCACTAATGCAGTGCTGGTGTTCTCACACAGTGAGTGCTCTCACTAATGCAGTGCAGATGTTCTCACACAGTGTGAGTGCTCTCACTAATGCAGTGCAGGTGTTCTCAGTGTGAGTGCTCTCGCTAATGCAGTGCAGGTGTTCTCAGTGTGAGTGCTCTGACTAATGCAGTGCAAATGTTCTCACACAGTGTGAGTGCTCTCACTAATGCAGTGCAGGTGTTCTCACACAGTGAGTACTCTCACTAATGCAGTGCAGGTGTTCTCACAGTGAGTGCTCTCACTAATGCAGTGCAGATGTTCTCACACAGTGTGAGTGCTCTCACTAATGCAGTGCAGGTGTTCTCAGTGTGAGTGCTCTCACTAATGCAGTGCAGGTGTTCACAGTGTGAGTACTCTAATGCAGTGCAGGCGTTCTCACACAGTGTGAGTGCTCTCGCTAATGCAGTGCAGGTGTTCTCACAGTGTGAGTGCTCTCGCTAATGCAGTGCAGGTGTTCTCACAGTGTGAGTGCTCTCGCTAATGCAGTACAGGTGTTCTCAGTGTGAGTGCTCTCGCTAATGCAGTGCAGGTGTTCTCAGTGTGAGTGCTCTCACTAATGCAGTGCAGGTGTTCTCACACAGTGAGTACTCTCACTAATGCAGTGCAGCTGTTCTCACACAGTGAGTACTCTCACTAATGCAGTGCAGATGTTCTCACACAGTGTGAGTGCTCTCACTAATGCAGTGCAGCTGTTCTCACACAGTGAGTGCTCTCACTAATGCAGTGCAGATGTTCTCAGTGTGAGTGCTCTCGCTAATGCAGTGCAGGTGTTCTCAGTGAGTGCTCTCACTAATGCAGTGCAGGTGTTCTCACACAGTGTGAGTACTCTAATGCCGTGCAGGTGTTCTCACACAGTGAGTACTCTCACTAATGCAGTGCAGATGTTCTCACACAGTGTGAGTGCTCTCACTAATGCAGTGCAGGTGTTCTCACACACAGTGTGAGTGCTCTCGCTAATGCAGTGCAGGTGTTCTCACAGTGTGAGTGCTCACTAATGCAGTGCAGGTGTTCTCACAGTGTGAGTGCTCTCACTAATGCAGTGCAGGTGTTCTCAGTGTGAGTGCTCTCGCTAATGCAGTGCAGGTGTTCTCAGCGAGTGCTCTCACTAATGCAGTGCAGGTGTTCTCAGTGTGAGTACTCTTACTAATGCAGTGCAGGTGTTCTCACACAGTGTGAGTACTCTAATGCAGTGCAGGTGTTCTCACACAGTGAGTGCTCTCACTAATGCAGTGCAGGTGTTCTCACTGATGCATCAGCCAACTGACTTATACCTGTCATCCCGCACTTTAAACTGAAAACATTACTGGCCTACAAGGGAGACAGGCAGGACTGTTCCTGTTACACAATCCCTCGGCTATTGAGTCCTTGTTTCTGCCTGGTGAGGCTGTGGGCAGCATGCTGAGTCTCCTGTCTTTACCTGGATTTTTTCTTTTATTGTTGGTTGTGGGGCCTAAATTCAGGGCCTGGGCACTGTCCTTGAGCTCTTTTGCTCCAGGCTAGTACTCTACCACTTTGAGCTACAGCACCACTTCTGGTTTTCTGGTGATTCATTGGAGGTAAGAGTCTCACAGACTTTCCTACCTGGGCTGACTTTGAACCCTCCGATCTCAATCTCCTGAGTAGCTAGGATTACAGGCATGAGCCAACCAGCGCTTGGCTCACATGGACTTTCTTTAAGCCTCTGGTTCCTCAAAGCATAGGTAAAGCTTGGAGCCCCCAGGTACTTTTGAATCAGAATCTTTATCTGGGCAGACTCCAATAGTCTGGATTTTTTTAAAAGAGAAGCTTACCTAGCATACATGAATCCCTGGACTCAATTCCTCAGTATCACATAAACAGAAAAAGCTAGAAGTGGCGCTGTGGCTCAAGTGGTAGAGCACTAGCCTTGAACAAAAGAAGCTCGGGGACAGTGACTAGGCCCAGAGTTCAAGCCCCATGACTGACAAAATAAAAAGGAAAAAAAAGAAAAAAGAAAAAAGAAATCACACTTGTAATCTCAGCCACAAAGGCAAAAGTGGTAGACCCTACCTGAAAAATAAACTAAAGCAAAAAAAAGCTAAAGGGGGGCTGGGAAGGTGGCTCAGTGATAGAGCGCTTGCCTTGCATGCCTGAGGCCCTGGGTTCCATTCCTCAGCACCACATAAGCAGAAAGAATAAAAAGCCAGAAGTGGCGCTGTGGCTCAAGTGGTAGAGCACTAGCCTTGAGCTGAAGAGCTGAGGGACAGCGCCCAGGCCCAGAGTTCAGGCCCCACGACTGGACCCAAAAAAAAAAAAGCTAAAGGTTTAGGTCAAGTGGTGAAGTAGTTGCCTATCAAGTGCAAAGATCTGAGTTCAAACACTAATACTGCTCCACATAAAAAAACCAAAAACAAAGCAAAAAAACAAACAGTGTTTCATATACAAGAATAAAATTCTGTAGAGAGGAAGTTGGTATTATGGTTCAATGGTACACAGCTTGCACTGCAAGAGTGACTCCCTAGATTCAACTCCAGCCTCTTCAAAAAACTAAAAAGCCAAGCACCAGTGGCTCACACCTGTAATCCTAACTATTCAGAAGGCTGAGATATGAAAACCACAGTTCAAAGCCAGATTGGGCAGGAAAGTCTCTGAGATTCTTATCTCCAATTAACCACCAAAAAGTTGGAAGTGGAACTGTGGCTCAAGTGGCAGAGCACCAGCCTTGAGCACAAAGTTCAAGAGCAGTGCCCAAGCCCTGAGTTCAAGCCCCAGGACCCCCCCAAAGAAAAAGGGGAAAAAAGAGTGCAATGGCCACCTCTAATCTTAGCTACTCCTGACTGATACGGATCCCAAGTTCAAGGCCATAGTAAGAAAAAGGAAAGGACAAGTATGTGGGGCAGGGATAGACTGGGGACATGACTTATGTATTAGAGCACTAGTATGAGGTCCTGGAAAATCTGTACCCTGCTTTTCAGTGTTTTTTTTTTTTTTGGTCGGTCATGGGGCCTGAACTCTGGGCCAGGGCGCTGTCCCTCAGCTCTTCAGCTCAAGGCTAGCGCTCTACTACTTGAGTCACAGTGCCACTTCTGGCTTTTTCTGTTTATGTGGTGCTAAGGAATTGAACCCAGGGCCTCATGCATGCAAGACAAGCACTCCACCATTGAGCCATCTTCCCAGCCCTTCAGTGTATCTTTAAAGTATTGATTTTTACCAATATTTACATTTTAATTTGCTTGTATTATTAAAAAAAATCAGTCTGTTTAAAGGAGAAGTTGATACTTGTATCACTTTGTACCCTAATGTTTAGCATACAAAACATTAAACTCTCCAATCAGGTGGGCCACCCAAGAGACAGACTGACACACAACACACTGTGTCTTTTGTTGAAAAGATCTTTGCCTTTAGCAAGAAAGCCACAAAAACCCAAGAGCTCAAGAGAGGAGAAAAACAGGCACCTGGCAAACCTACTTTTTTGATCAGGCCAGGAGATAAACAGCTGTACAAGGCATCACAGGGCTGAGAAGAGAACTTGCACAAAGAATACGAAATTGCTGCTGTGCAGAATCTGCAAGTAGAAAGGAGAATTGTAATATTTGTTGTGGGGCTAGGAAGGTGGCTCAGTGGTAGAGCGCTTGCCTTGCATGCATGAGGCCCTGGGTTCGATTCCTCAGCACCACATAAGCAAAAAAGAAAAAAGCCAGAAGTGGTGCTGTGGCTCAAGTAGTAGAGCACTAGCCTTGAGCTGAAGAGCTGAGGGACAACTCCCAGGACCAGAGTTCAGGTCCCATGACCAGACCCTCCCAAAAAATATATATATGATGTGACCCACACAAGTAAGGGTAAATGACACCTAAGAGTGAATTGCACAGAAGTGAATTTAGTGCATTCTGCTAATTTGGTTCAGAATACCCTCTCACAACTGCAGCTTCAGGTCTAGCATCTTCTGAACCAGAGCCATTACTTCCCAAAGCTGCTGTCCAAATGAAGGCAGACATTTGACAGCATGTAAACATCTGCATACTGCCTGAAACATAGGTAGACTCAGTCAGGAGATGGGTGCGAGACTAGGGCAGAGCCCCCAAGTATGCAGACACATTCTTTTGTGGAAAGGGGTCTGCAGAGCTAAACAGCAAGTATACTTGATGGGTTAAAGATGACAGTGTATATACACAGGGTAACTCTTGAGTGTAGCACCAGCCACATATGTACCTGGCAGGAAATACAACCAGTGAGGATAATGTGTGCAGAAAGAGAAGATGAACAAGAACAGAGGTTGATCCCAAGGACCAGGAAACAAGAGAGGGTAAGTCCAGATGATTGTGTGAAGGACTAACTGACAATGCTTGTATGAAAAACAATCCTTAGGGCTGGGAAGGCGGCTCAGTGGTAGAGTGCTTGCCTTGCATGCATGAGGCCCTGGGTTTGATTCCTCAGCACCACATAAGCAGAAAAAGCCAGAAGTGGCGCTGTTGCTCAAGTGGTAGAGCACTAGCCTTGAACTGAAGAGCTGAAGGACAGCGCCCAGGCCCATAGTTCAGGCCCCAGGACTGGCAAAAAAAGAAAAGAAAAGAAAAGAAATTGTAGCAGAGATGATCTTCGCGGGGCAACCGATCTTGAAACAGCCTTGCCCAACAAGAAGCCAGGTTGCACCACCTTTGGAGTATTCCATGCTACTTATAAAGATAGAAAAGCATTGATTTCAGCCTTCCTTCCTTCCTTCCTTCCTTTCTTCCTATATAAGCAGCACTGTCAGCAACAAGTTCAGTATTCTGCCCTCCCCACTGACTGGCAACGCAGGTACTTCCATGTGAGTGAGAACACTTGCCTCTCAACTAAACTGCGCATTCTCCCTCCCTTGCTCCTGTGTCCTACAATGACAGAGGGATAAGTCATGAGGCGCTTAGCACTAGTGGCTCAAAGCCAGGCTCACCTAGGTCGGACTTTTACACGACAGGAAATTCACATGACCAAAGCTGCCTCCCTGGGGCTCCTGTCTGGTGATGAGAACAGGCTCTACTCTCTTTCCCACTTCTCACATTTCTTAGGCCTTTCTCAGTTCTCAAATTGATGAGCCCCATTCTGGGAACTCAGTCCAGACCCCATCCCAACTCCAGTTGCCCACTTTGTTCCCACAGGGCCTATCAGACAATCACAAAGGTGCTCCTAAAAAACCCTTCTAGTCACCCTTCCTTAGCTGCCAGGAAGGCAGTTACCCCAGAACCTCCATGCTACAGTCCTGGTCCCAGCCACCAAAAGCTCCATTCGTCTCCTGGCCTCTGTTCTAGCCCATCTCACTGCGGCAGCCACACAGCATACACAAGACCCCAAGTGTGACACATCTCAGCCCTTTGCTAGTGCCGGGCTTCCCCCACCTTAGTACCTGACACTCCAGAGGCCCTCCCAAAGTGTTCAAGCACTGGCCCCAGCTGGCACTCCTCCACTCACTACTGAGTTTCCTACGAGAAGGAAGGGCTCCTGGCGCAGGCTTGGCAGGCAGCAGTGCTCTCTGAATGCCTACAAAGGGAGTGCTGGCTCCAATGGGAAGAACCATGCATTTCAAATCCCTAAAGGCCAGTTCCTCTTTGTACAGGCCTCAAGAGAAAGGCCACAAGGAATCCAAAAACCTAACCTCGGAACTGGAGGGAACTGTCAGACAAGCTCAAGACACCAAGGCAGCTCTGGCCATGACCACCATGAATGGTACAACAACATGAGGAGACATCTTCAACCTCATGCTAACTACAGTGAGCATCAGCTCCAGCAGCTGACTTAAGATGGTATAACTCCATCTTTATAAAGAAACAATCAAACCCTGAATGTTAAGAAATGGTAGTCTCTGGGTGGCCAATTTTCTGTACATTTGTATCTTGTATTTTCTTTTTTGGTGCTGGGGATTGCTAAATACATATCTAATCAGTGAGTTGTCCCCAAGTCTTTTTTTTTTCCCCCCCACTCCTGGGGCTTGAACTCAGGGCCTGGGCTCTATCCCTGTGTTTCTCTCTCAAGGATAGCACTCTACCACTTGAGCCACAGCTCACTTCCAGCTTTTTCTGTGAATGTGGTACTGAGGAATCGAACCCAGGGCTTCATTCATGCCGAGTAAGCACTCTACCACTAAGCCACATTCCCAGCCTTTTCTTTTCTTTTGCTGGTCTTCTCTAACGTCATCTGGTAAGTACTTGTTACTGTTTTCAAGAGAAGCGGCAGTAACAGGAATGAGGAAGAGGGCTCACCTGAGACAGAAGAGTGAGGACTCCCTGGTGCGGCAGGTCAGAAGGCTGTCCAGGAACTCGGGGATGGGGAGGCCGCTGCGGGGAGCAGGAGGACCTGGATCCACCTTTGGCAGTGTGAGCTTGGCCTCACCCAGGTGGACAATCAAGGCGGCCAACCCCAGCACGTGTTGGGCACTCAGCTTCGGGCACTGAAACAAGGCAGCTCTCTAGCCCAAAGGATCCAGACACCAAGGACTAGCCAGCCTCTGGCAGGGGCCTGGGTGTGTACTGAGGGGCAGGAGCTACCTGGTGAGCAAGCAGCTGGACAAGACGAATGAGTACTACAGGCAGCAGCCTGGGTCCACACAGGGTCCTCACAAAGAGGGCAGCCCAGGTACCCTGCCTACAGAGACACAGAAACTGAGTCGCTTTTGTTAATGGTCCTGCACATCCCTTCAATGACTGAGCCATGCATGGCCTACAGAGGGCCAGATTCTCCCCCAAACAGTGGCCTTTTTATAACAAAGACAGCTAGTTTTCCAAGGAATCCCCATTTGACAAAGCTCAGCCCAGCCATCTGATCCCAGCAACCAAGCTCACACCTGCCTAGCCCATAGTTTTAGTACCCAGTGAAACTCTTGAACCCTCACCTCTCTGGAAGGGCAAAGCTGGAGGCTGCCATTAGGTTCTGACAGAAAGCTGTGAGCAGGAGATCTACAACCTGGCAGAAGACAGCATCACATGAGGCTTGGTGCCTCATGTATCAGTGACAAAGGAGGCAATTCAAACAGGACTGAGAGATAGGCAATCACAAAACTAGTTGGAACCAAGATGGCCCAGCAAAGCTGGGACTCTAGCAGGATCAGTGTTGTCAGGCAAACTAGGAACAAGAACCCAAGACTAAATCAACAAATCTGGATTGTTAAGGGGCAAAGAGGAAATGTTTGAGGTTTGGGGGCTAGAAATGGCCTATACCACACCTACTTTGAAATAGGGTAACAGCACAAACAGGCTAGGGAGGGTTGGACATCCTCAGCACTGATGCGTGGTTCCTCCATCTAACTACATTTGTGTGTGTGTGTGTGCGCGTGTGCGCTTGAAGTAGCCCTTAGCTACTCCTAAGCTATCCCTTAGCTTTTGCACACAAGGCTGGCACTCTGTCACTTAAGCCACTTCTTTACTTCCAGGTTTTTGGTGGTTAATTGGAGACAAAAAAAAAATCTCAAGGACTTTTCCTACCCGAGCTGGCTTTAAATCAAGATCCTCTTATCCAGCTCCTGAGTAGCTACAATTACAGGTGTGAGACACCAGTGCCTACCTTTTTTGTCTTACCAGGTTTGAACGCAGGGCCTAGGGTCTTGCACTTATGAGGCAGAAGGAGCTCTACAGCTGAGTCATGTCTCTAGTTGTTTTTTGCAATAACTTTTGTGAGGAAAGTCTTCCAAATTAGATTTCTGATCACAGCTGGGATGACAGGTGCAGGCCACCACAGCAGCTACTAGCTGAGAAAATGTCTTGTAAACTCTCCTGCCCAGGCAAGCCTCACACTGCAATCCTTCCATTCTCCAGCTGCTAAGCAGCTAAGGTTGTAAGTGTAAGCCTCTGGTGCCTGGTTCTGCCCTCACTTTGAACATAACCTAAGAAGATTCTGATACTACAGCCAGATCCCGGACAGCCCACACCCACCATCTGATCTTGCTTCTCAAGTTTTGGAGCAGGGATGCTGAGCTGAATCTTCAATATTTCAAGGCTGTTGTCATCTTTACTGTGACCCAAAGTAGCACTCAGTCGTTCAGAAATCACAGCCATCTGAGCAGATATAACTACAAAGAGACCAGCGAGGTTAGACGGGAGATGTGGGAAGGAGGCAGCGTGTAGGGGCCTTCGGAGCCTGGCAGCAGGATCATCAGCACCACCACATGGCAACTTGGCCTCTGTGTGGAGGCTGCTGTGGGGAGTACTGGCGGGCTGGCCAACAACAGCCCAGCGTCTCTGTGTGGCACTTACACAGATCCTTTTTGCTACTGGCACCTTTAGCCAAGAGGGGAAAAACAGGGTTTACTTACATTGCAGTTGGCAAGTGACCACCAACGAAGCAACTTGCTGCCTCACTACACTGATCATATGTCCTGGGCAGTCCTGGCAGAGGATGGATGCATCCTCTCCCTGGATCAGCCAAGGGGCCGACGTGTCCATGTGCTGTCAGAAACCCCATGCCAACTTTCCCATGCTGTGACAGCTGTCTGAGCACACAGCCTCCTAGACACCAGAGGCACGTAGGCCCCACAGCTCCACTCAAGCCTAGAAATCTCTTCATGGCTTTTAGGAATAGAGCTGACTTGATGTTTGTCAATCTTTTGCTTAAGCACTGGAATTCTTCATAAAGTCCTCCTAATACCACATATAGGACCCTGCATGATGACACACACCTGTAATTTTAGCACTTGGGAGATTGAGATGGGAGAGCAGCCGAGGAGTGCAAGGCCAAGTTGGGCAGCATCGTAGGCGGGAAAAACACCCCAACTCAAATGGACACCCCTGTTCCTCCCACCATTGAGCCTGAAAGCCGAAAGGTTGAGCCTCCAACATCTGTGCATCCAGCTTGAGGAAGAGAGGAGAGGCTGGGTAGCTGATGCCCAGCTGGAGCAGCTGTGCTGGAAGTTTGTGATTGTTTCCTCTCGCTCTGTCTTGGCTTAACTAAAATCTATCATCCCTAGTTGCTGGATATGGAGTGCCCCAGGGTTTGGGTATTGGAAGCTCCATCTCCACCCAGGGTGGCAGTGGAAGGTGATGCTTCACGGTAAGAGGTGACTGCCCTCAGAAAGGACTAATAAGAGTTTCTCATGAGGTTCTCTATAGAGGGCTGTCATTACAGAGCAGGCAGGGCCCTCCCTGGTGGCTCTGGCTCCTTATCTAACATGAGAACCCTATTTCCCGTCAGTCCCTCCCTCATACTGTGGTACAGCCTCTAAAACTGTAAGCTAGGGGCTGGGAAGGTGGCTCAGTGGTAGAGCGCATGCCTTGCATGTATGAGGCTCTGGGTACGATTCCTCAGGACCACATAAGCAAAAAAGAAAAAAAATGGAAGTGGCGCTGTGGCTCAAGTGGTAGAGTGCTAGCCTTGAGCTGAAGAGCTGAGGCCCAGAGTTCAGACCCCACGACCGGACCCAAAAAAAAATGAAAAAAAACTGTAAGCTAGATGAGCACCAGTGACTCATGTCTGTAATCCTAGCCACTTAGGAGGCCAAGACCTGGAGGACGGAAGTTCAAAGCCAGCCTGGGCAAAAAAGTCCACATGACTCAATCTCTAATTAACCAACAGCCAAATACACTCATCCTTACCATCAAACTGGGTGGGGTCTGCCACTGAGGCTCTGAGCTCTTCCAGTGCAACCCTGAGTGGTCCCAGGGGGTCTCCAGCACAACTAGGCTCTGCCCTTGTTTCTGGAACTGCACCTGAGTGAAGGATGGACAATTTTGACTATTAGGCCAACTGGGAAACAAACTCAGTGGGATTCTCTGTTGCAAACAGAAACATGGACACAGTTAAGCAAAGAAGACAAGAAAAAAAAAGCCAGGTGCTAGCGGCTCACATCTGTTATAATCCTAGCTACTCAGGAGGCTGAGATCTGAGGATCCCAGTTCAAAGCCAGCTGGAGCAGGAAAGTCTGTTAAGACTTATTATCTCCAATCAAATCACAGAAAAAAATGGAAGTGGTGCTTTGGCTCAAGTGGTGGAGCTCTAGCCTTGAGCAAAAAGGAGCTCAGGGACAGCATTCAGGCCCAAAGTTCAAACCACAGGACCAGCACACGCGTGCATGCACACACGCACACACACACAAATGGCTGTGAGTAGATACCAGACACAGTTCTCAGAGTCAAATAAGGTCTCTCTGTGATGATGGATGCTGCATATGTTACTAAAAATTAAAACAGTGGCCTAACTATTCAGGAGGCTGAAATTTGAGGACTGTGGCTCAAAAACCACCTTGGCAGAAAAGTCCATGCTCTTATCTCCAATTCATCACCGAAAAGATGGCTCCACTAATAAGAATGCTGGCCTTAAGCACAAAAAGATAGTGCCCAGTCTCCAGGTTCAAGCCTAGAACAGTACCATGTGTGCACGCGCGCACACGCACGCACGCACGCGCTCACATTCACACACATTCACACACACACACACATACACACATGCGCGCGCACAAATAAATAATAATAAAATAGTGGAGCCAGGCACCATGCTCATGCCTGTAATCTCTCATATGAGTTGTAGAGATCAGGGAACCATGGTTTAAGATCATCCGGGACACCAAGTCATGAGACTCTATCTCTATCAAGGACTGAATGCTATAGCACAAACTTGTCAACCCCAGCAACACAGGGAAACACACACATCAAGGAAACAGAAAGCACAGACACAGAAAGTGGCTCACTCTGCAGCTGCTGCTCCTTGGCAGTAGTGCAGGCTTGGCGATAAGCAGCATACTGAGATGGAGGGATTTTATCTGCTCTGTATCAGAAAACAATATATAAATCAAATATGAGGATCTGATTCTCAGCTTTGTAGGTCTAAAACTAAATCATAAACCAGAATTAGATATTTCAATAAATCATACAACAGTGTACACAGTGTATAGTACTGTCCTGGTTTTAGAAGATAATTCATGCATGTTTACAAAAACATGGATTTAATTGGTACTATTTCATGTCATATAATACTAATGAGTAAAAAAATATTCAATTCATATCATTACAAATATGCCTATCACACATAAAATGAATGTTGTCACAATATGCATGGTGGTCCATGTGATCTCTATTTCCAGGCTGAGTCTACTGCTGAAATTGTGTTGTGATGGTTCATCTCTGAAGCACGGTGTCCTCATTCACCTGTCTAGACCTTGCCCATCTCAGCTTAGAGGGTACTTAGAGAAACCTCACATCACTAACTTGTCAGGATGTTTTCTGGTAAAATTTCACATAGGCCTTCTGTATGTTTTCAGGGCCATTCTTAGTGTTATAACATTGCAGACCATTACATCTGGGCAGGTGCAATGGTTCTGTCTATGCCAGTGGACTACAGAGAGGACAGTCTCTATCCCCTGTGTGGAAGCCGTAGTCGCCTGTGACTTCGGGCTATTACCAGTGATGTAGCAACACACAGGCAGCATCGGGTCTTGTCAGTGCCCCTTCAGCAAGGACTGAACAATACAGTATCGATGACTAAAACCTGAGATGGGGGCTGGGAATAAGTGGTAGACTGCTTGCTTAGTGCACACAGGCCACAGTTTCATCTTCAGCACTGTGAGGTAGAGGAAGAGGGGATCTTAGATGGCTGTAAAGATTTCTCAGAACTCCCTACTCAATTAAAAAAGGAATAGAAAAGCTAACTCTACTAATAACATTCACGAACTAAGTCAAGAGGACCCAAGTGACCAAGTTACATGGTTTGACAACCATAACACTCTGCCAAACCTTTACATGCAGAGTCCCTGTATCAGACAAGATTCCAGAGAATAGGAGACTGTGTCTTGATTTACTCTATTTTGTATGTCTGTACCAGTTCTAGGGTTCAGAGGCTCACACTCTCATTTGGATTTATTTCTCCCTCAAGACTGGCGCTTTGCCAATTAAGCCATATTTCCATTTCCAGCTTTTGTGTCATCAATTGGAGATTTAAGTCTCTCCGACTGGGTGCCAGTGGCTCATGCCAGTAATTCTAGCAACTCAGGAGGCTGAGATTGCATTAAGGATCGCAATTTGAAGCCAGCCCAGCAGAAAAGTCTATGAGACTCTTATCTCCAATTAACCCCTGGAATTGGTACTGTGGCTCAGAGTGGTTGAGCACTAGCCTTGAGCAAAAAAGCTCAGGGACAGCACTCAGGTCCTGAGTTCACGCCCTACAACCAAAAAAAGAGAAGAAAAAAAATCTAGACTTTTCTGTTCAGGCTAGCTTCAAATCACAATTCTCAGATCTCGGCCTCCTGAATAGCTAGTATTTCAGGCTTAAGCCACTGGCACCTGGCTCTGATTTACTTAATATCATTATGAAACTTCCATGCTAAAGTACCCAAGATGTAGAATTACAGACATAGGTACAAAGCCACTTGAAACATCACTAGATCATATTCAGCAATTCAAGTTGGATATAGTGGCCATGTCTCTATTCCCAGCATTTGCTTAGAGCTGTATGTTCTAGGATATGACCCATTCTGGAGAAAGCTCTGGGAACACTAAAAACATATATTGTACCTCTACTAGGTAAAATACTAAGACTGCTTGGTCTGTGGTATCATTTAATTCTAAGGTTTTTCTGTTGGTGTTAGATTTAGAAGACTGTTGTGGACAGGGCCACTGCTGTTGTGCTGGGTTTATCAGGACATGTAAGTTTGGAAGTGTTTTCTTGATGACCTGGGTCCACCAGTTTTTGGTGCGTATATGTTAACAACGGCAATTTCCTCTTCATGGATCATTCCCTGCATTAATATGAAGCAATTATCCTTGTCCCTTCTGACTGATTTTAATTTGAATTCTCTATTACCATGTATCATTATGGTCATTCCTGCCTGCTTTCATTCGAAGCCCGTGTTTGTCTTTGTTAGTGACAAAAACAATGACAAGTTGATTTTCTACCTTAGAACCAAGTTTGAAGCCAATATTTTATAAACAAAACATGCATGATAAACAGATCTTCTACAAAAGAACCACAACTCTGCATTATCAAAACCCTTTGGACACAGAAATGCGACTACTGAAGCTCCTTACCTCTTCAGAGACTCTATAAAACCTTCTCGGGAGTCAGGGACCAATGGAAGCTACAAAGAAAACAGCTGAGTGAGCAGCAGATAAGGAAAAAGGATTGTCCCTGGTTCCCACTGAGTACAGGTAGTAGACTTCAAACCACTTACCACTCGTGGTGTGAGCAGGGCAGGGAGGAAGTGAGATATGTAGTAAGATCGTCTGAATATGCTTCAGCATGGAAAAGCAAAAGACACCACAGTGAATACAGGGAAAAGGCACCATCTGTTTGCCAACAGTCTTAAGGAGTGGTTCTTCTTCAAGATGCTTAATCAAACTGGCTCATGCCTGTAATCCTAGCTATTCAGCAGGCTGAGATCTGAGGATCATGGTTCAAAGCCAGCCCGGGCAGGAACATCCGTGAGACTCTTATCTCCAATAAACCACTAGAAAACCAGAAGTGCAGAAGTGGTGCTGTGGCTCAAGTGGTAGAGCACTCACCTTGAGCTGAAGAGCGCAGGGACAGTGCCCAGGCCCAGAGTTCAAGCCCCATGACCGACCAAAAAAAAAAAAGAGTTGGGGGGTGGGAAGGTGGCTCAGTGGTAAAGTGCTTGCCTTGCATGCATGAGGCCCTGGGTTTGATTCCTCAGCACCACATAAGCAAAAAAGAAAAAAGCCGGAAATGGTGCTGTGGCTCAAGTGGTAGAGCGCTAGCCTTGAGCTGAAGAGCTGAGGGTCAGCACCCAGGCCCAGAGTTCAGGCCACATGACCGGACCCAAAAAATAATTAATTAATTTAGAAAAAAAAAAGTCTCATGGACTTTCTTGCCCACACTGGCTTTGAACTACAATCCTCAGATCTCAGCCCGCTGAGTAGCTAGTATTACTGGCGTGAGCCACTGGTGTTTGGCTTTCACAGAAGCATTTCTTACAGCAGGATACAGTTCCTTCTGTCAAATGGACAGAGCTCCCATACTGATGTTGGTCATGGCAGCCCCTGGATGCAGCTCTCCGGGAGCCGGCCTCACCTGGCTTCCATAACAGGCACTGGAATCTTCCCTGTGTGCGCAAACACCACAATGGCCCTCTCTACATCCTGTGCTGCTTGGCTATGAGGCTGAAGAAAGAACAAAGATTTGAAAGGAAGAAAACCAGTGGACAAAGGGCAGGGGTGGAGGGAGTGTGTAGTTGTGGAGGTGGGATGGTAGGGGAACAACAAAAGAGGAGGCAACAGGGGCTGGGAAGGTGGCTCAGTGGTAGAGCGCTTGCCTTGCATGCCTGAGGCCCTGGGTTCGATTCCTCAGCACCACATAAGCAAAAAGAAAAAAGCCGGAAGTGGCGCTGTGGCTCAAGTGGTAGAGCGCTAGCCTTGAGCTGAAGAGCTGAGGGACAGCGCCCAGGCCCAGAGTTCAGGCCCCACGACCGGACCCAAAAAAAAAAAAAAAAAAAAAGAGGAAGCAACAATCCTTGATAAGAAATGTACTCATTACCTTGCTCGTGTAACTGTAACCCTTTCGTACAGTATTTTCACAACAAAAAACTTATTAAAAAAAAAAACAAAAAACAGTGGACAAGGCTATCCTCGACCCAGTCTTCCTTGTTGCCAGGGTGCTCTGACAGTTGAGAGGTAAAAGCTGAAACAAGTGCTGCACAGCCAGGGTACCAGGACAGTCACACCGACAGCCCAAATCCAAGCAGAGAAGGGATGCGGATCACACTAGCCTTTTCTTTCCCTCAGCTCCGCCAGGCAGGCAACATGGAGCTCCTACACACAGTGCAGCCTAAGCAGCCACTGCTACCCTGCCACTTGCTCTGCACTTTGCTTCCCATTCCTTTCCAGGGCAGGAGAGGAATAACTGAAGATCTTCAGATGGGAAGGAGCAGAACTTGACTTCAGACATTTAAAAAAATATGAAATGATCACTTATGAACAATGGTAAATTTTACATGGAAAACTGTATGCCATTCTTCACATCCCTTTTTTTTTTTTGGGCCAGTCCTGGGGGCTTGAATTCAGAGCTTGGGTGCTCTCCTGAGTACTCAAGGCCAGCACTCTGCCACTTGAAACACAGCGCCACTTCTGGTTTTTTCTGTGTACGTGGTACTGAGGAATCGAACCCAGGGCTTCATGCATGATAGGCAAGCACTCTACCACTAAGCTACATTCCCAACCCTTCACCTACTTTTTAAGGGTATCTGCAAATGTTCTTTTTTTTTTTTGGTGGGGGGGTCCAGTCGTGGGGCCTGAACTCTGAGCCTGGGCGCTGTCCCTCAGCTCTTCAGCTCAAGGCGAGCGCTCTACCACTTGAGCCACAGCGCCACTTCCGGCTTTTTTCTTTTTGCTTATGTGGTGCTGAGGAATCTTACCCAGGGCCTCAGGCATGCAAGGCAAGCACTCTACCACTGAGCCACCTTCCCAGCCCCATCTGCAAGTGTTCTTTACGAACTCCCAACCTTAAAGCAAAAAAGTTAAAAGATTTCTACAGTAATAGGCATATATCCTGTGACTAGTTGACACTTGATTCTTTTAAACATAGCTGGCACTTTATAGTTCACAGGAAAACACATAGACTATCACTTTATTTAGCCCAAAGTAAATTTGAAATCCCAAGGGACAGTACAGACTTTTCGGTGCACATCCTCCCTTCCCTGATACTCTGTCTCACACAGCATCTGAGCGACAGTGCAGATAATGCCTTTAAAAGCATTGCTGAGGGGCTGGGAAGGTGGCTCAGTGGTAGAGTGCTTGCCTTGCATGCATGAGGCCCTGGGTTCGATTTCTCAGCACCACATAAGCAGAAAAAAAAAAGCCGGAAGTGGCCCTGTGGCTCAAGTGGTAGAGCGCTAGCCTTGAGCTGAATTGCTGAGGGACAAAGCCCAGATCAGAGTTCAAGGCTCACAACTGACAAAATCAAAAAAAAGAGAGAGAGAATTGCCGCTCCACGTACACCAAAGGTGAACCCAAGATTAGGAAGGCCAAAATGCTTGGATTAGAGGAAGAAAACCACAGGGCAAATCCACATCACCTCAGCAACATCACTGGCTAAGGACAGATCCTCATAGAGCCCCATGTTCTCCAGGGAAACCTTGAGAAAAAAGAACAGGTTGTGAACACAAAGACACAGACCAGTTACTACTAGGAAGGTTAGACCAGGTGGTCAAACTTGCCTTGAGGTCAGCTAGCCGGGTCTTGGCCAGGGAGATATAGTCCGTGAGGAGGGAGCGGTATTTGCTTGGGACCAGTGGAGGGTAGAGAATGTGCACCTGTGATAGAGCATAGTGCTGAGCAAGGGTCCACGTCCAATCCCAGTGCATCTGGGGAAGGTTTTCAGCACACTGCACAATACAGTGAGGCTAAGGAGAGACAGCTACTAGCCACTAGCTATTGAAGACATAATTTGCAAAACTGAAAGCCATAGTTGAAGACTGCCACATCAATAGGCACAAAGTTAAGGAATTACTAGTCATTGTCCTACAAATACCAAGTGTAGGAAGGCCCAATGAGATCTAGGGTGTGGAATGCCTGGCCTGGCAGCCACACCCTGTGAACACAATAGCAGTTCCACACCACAGGCCTGGCAACTGCCTGGCCAAACACGACAGAGAATACAGCACAACCACAAAATAGTGGGGTCAACACCAATTTGTTTGTGATACTAGAGAATAAAGGCAATGGCTAAGAAACTGTACTTTGGAGATGGTAACTCATATTTTCAGCACTGAGATGAGTTGATAGGAAACTGCCAGCAGGTACCATGTACTAAAGAAAGTGAGGCCCCAAGGGCTCAGACCAGGCTGTCATGTTCTACAGCAACACTGGAATATCAGAACAGGAAAAGTAGAGAATTCTCAAAGAAACCAGAAAAAGAAGGGGGATTCTGGGTAAGGGTCAATACATATGACTCCATGTCTCCTGACTCCTTGGTCACAGGCCCTAACCAGAGATGGAGTGGGAAGGCCACTGGCAACCAGACCCCACATCCATCAGGGTGGAGGTGGGACATTCAGAGGGACTGAAAACAGGGCCACAACCCTGCTGGTGGTACAGGGGTAAGTCATGGCTCTACTATGAGGCACCTCCTCATCGTAAAAAATGGCTAGCTCAGCCAAAACACAGTCGGTTACAAAAGGGACAGGAATTTAAAAATGGGAATGGTTGACAGGAAGCCAAATTCCAGCTTCCCCGGTGACAACTGCAGGGCCATTTACCATGCTCAGCTCTGCTAGGAGGTAATACAAGTTCTTAACAAAAACAGGCTGAAGTGGGGTGCTGGTGGCTCATTCCTGTAATTCTAGCTTCTTGAGAGGCTGAAATCTGAGGATCATGGTTCAAAGCCAGCCCAAGTAGTTTTTTGTCGGTCATGGGGCTTGAACTCTGGGTCTGAGCCCTGTCCCTCAGCTCTTCAGCTCAAGGCTAGTGCTCTACCACCTGAGCTGCAGTGCCACTTCCAGTTTTCTGGTAGTTTATTGGAGATAAAGAGTTTCACGGCCTTTCCTGCCTGGGCTGGCTTTGCACCACGATCCTCAGATCTCAACCTCCTGAGTAGCTAGGATTATAGGCCTGAGCCACCTGTGCCTGGCATGAGACTTTTTTTTTTTTGGTCGGCTGTGGGGCTTGAACTCTGGGCCTGGGCACTGTCACTCAGCTCTTCATCTCAAGGCGAGCATTCTACCACATTAGCCACAGTGCCGCTTCCAGTTTTCTTAATGGTTTATTGGAGATAAGAGTCTCATGGACTTTCCTGCCCAGGCTGGCTTTGAACTGCGATCCTCAGATCTCCTCCTCCTCTGTAGCTAGGATTACTAACGTGAGCCACTAATGCCTGGCGAGATGTTTTTGTGTGTGTGCTGATCCTGGGTCTAGAGCTCAGGAGCCTGGGCAGTGTCCTTCAGATTTTTTTTCTTCTCAAGGCTAGCACTCTACCACTTGAGCCACAGTTCCACTTTGGCTTTTTCTGAATAGTTTATTATGGAGGTAAGAGTCTCATGCACTTTCCCACCTGGGCTTCAAACTGCAAACCTCAGATCTCAGCCTCCTGAGTAGCTAGGACTACAGGTGTGAGCCCAGCGTCCATGAGACTCTTGTTTCCACTAAACTATAAAAAACAAAAAAAACAAAAAAACAAAAAAAAACAGAAGTAGAGTGGTAGCTCAAATAGTAGAGTGCTAACCTTGGGCAAAAAAGCTCAGGGCTAGTGTCCAAGTCCTGAGTTCAAGCCCCAGTACAGGAACCAAAAAAAAAAAAAAAAAATCAAAATGAGGTTGGCGGTAGGGCTTACATAGTATAATACCTGCCTAATAAGAAGTATAATAAAGCTTTGAATTCAAATGCAAAAAAAAAAAAAAAAGAGGGAAAATGAGGTCTTTGTTGCTCCACTACTTGTTCTTGCTTCAAAGCACATTTCCAGATCCCCTTCTAAAACCTTCCCATCTGCTCAGAAGCTGTGCAACACCTGGCCGCCCACCCGTGTGACTCTTTCACCCTCCTGGGCATCTATACTTGCTCACTTTATGTCTTCCCATGTAAACAAGGAGACTGTTCCAGCTCAAAAAGATTATAGGAGACTTGGGGGAGATCCCTTCACTGGGGCAAACAAGAGCAGGAACCTTTGTGAAATGCAAATGCTCACCTGTAGGTAGCGAGGAGCCTCCCAAGGCACAAGATTGGACAGGAACTTGAAGAGGAAGACCAGTGCCTTCTTGCTGCGGTGATGGTAGCCACGTGCACTGCCAAAGCTGGCCTGGGAAAAGAAGACACACCTGAGCTACAACACAGACCCACAGTCTCTGAAATCCCAGGCCTGACATCACACCAGCCATTGATGGCCTTACATTGATGGTCTTAGGATAAGGAACGTTAACTAGGCCAGTGCCATTTAGCTCACACCCATAATCCTAGCTACTCAGGAGCCTGAGATCTGAGGATCATGGTTCAAAGCAAGCCTGGACAGGAAAGTCCATGAGACTCTTATCTCCAATAAACTACTCAGAAAACCATAAGTGGGGCAGTGGCTCAAGTGGTAGAGCACTAGCCTTGAGCTGAAAAGCTGAGGGACAGCATTCAGGCCCAGAATTCAAGCCCCATGACCAACCAAAAAAAAAAGGGCAATTAACTACAGAGCTCAGTATGTCACTGACTAATCACTGACCTGAGTGAGGCTCCTTGTCTGTTTGTATTAACACTAAAAAAATATATATATAGGGGCTGGGAAGTTGGCTCAGTGGTAGAGCGCTTGCCTTGCATGCCTGAGGCCCTGGGTTCGATTCCTCAGCACCACATAAGCAAAAAGAAAAATAGCCGGAAGTGGCGCTGTGGCTCAAGTGGTAGAGCACTAGCCTTGAGCTGAAGAGCTGAGGGACAGCGCTCAGGCCCAGAGTTCAGGCCCCACAACCGTACCCAAAAAAAAAAAAAAAAAAAAAAGTATATATATATATATATATATATGTATATATATATATATATATATATATATATAGACTAAGAGCCAGAGCAGTGGGCTGAGGCACTTATTTGAGTCAATATGGGCAATATAAAATAAAAGACCTTCAAATACTGAAAACACATACATCAGCACATATACATCTATCAAAACACACCAAGAACATAGATCACTAGGTGTATTTTATTTTAATTGTCTAAGGGGGAGTGGGTAAGGAAGGAAAGTGGTGGAGAGGATGACTCTAATCAAGGCACACTGTATGCATATACTGATATGTCTAAATTAACCGTCTTATACAACGAATTGATTCTACTGAAAAATGTAAAGAAAAAAATATATCTCGGGGCTGGGAAGGTGGCTCAGTGGTAGAGCACTTGCCTTGCATGCATGAGGCCCTGGGTTCGATTCCTCAGCACCACATAAGAAAAAAGCCGGAAGTGGCGCTGTTGCTCAAGTGGTAGAGTGCTAGCCTTGAGCTGAAGAGCTGAGGGACGGTGCCCAGGCCCAGAGTTCAAGCCCCATGACCGACCAAAAAAAAAAAAAAAGAGTCGGGGGTGGGAAGGTGGCTCAGTGGTAAAGTGCTTGCCTTGCATGCATGAGGCCCTGGGTTTGATTCCTCAGTACCACATAAGCAAAAAAGAAAAAAGCCGGAAATGGTGCTGTGGCTCAAGTGGTAGAGCGCTAGCCTTGAGCTGAAGAGCTGAGGGACAGCGCCCAGGCCCAGAGTTTAGGCACCACGACCGGACCCCCCCCCCCCCGCCCAAAAAAAAAGAGAGCAAAAAATGTTGGCAGGGATGTGAGGAAAAGAGAGCCCTATGGCACTGTTGGTGGGAATGTAAACTAGTACAGCCACTCTGGTTTTTCTGGGCCAACTTTGGCTGGCTCATCCTCACTAGACATGACACTGGGATCCCAACGGGTTCCTATACCCAACCCACTGAAATACCACATGTCCCGGTAACCAGCTTCCGAGGTAACTCACCTTGAACCAGTCTGCATAGGGTGGGAACACAGAGGGGCCCTCCAGGGCAGCCTGGCGCACAACCAGGAATGCGGTGACCAGACTGTCCAGGTGGTAGCTCTCAAAGGCAGAGGCCATCAAACGGGCCACCCAATCTGTGAGACCATGACACAGTCAGCAGGCAGGTAAGGGCAGCACATGGCTAAATGTGAGTTCTGCAGGTGAGCAAGTATCCAGCTAGAATGTGCATGTCCAAAAACTAGCTTTTGAGGGCTGGGAAAGGTGGCTCAGTGGTAGAGTGCTTGCCCAGCATGCATGAAGCCCTGGGTTTGATTCCTCAGCACCACATACACAAAAAAAGCAGGAAGTGGTAGAGTGCTAACCTTGAGCAAAAGGAGCTCAGGGACAGTGTCCAGGCCCTGAGTTCAAGCCCCAGGACTGGCAAAAAAAAAAAAACACAAAAAAAAACCCACCTTGAGAAGACTAGGTAACAACCACTGCATGCCAAGCAGAGCTGCCAGAGACTAAAGGGAAGAGCACTGGCTCAGCTACCTCAGTGACCAGCAAGCAACGACCATCAGCAGACAGGAAGGGCTACACAATGAGTTCACCTCCAACTCAGATTCTGCTGACACCAGGAGGCAATCGCACATGTGCGTGCTCAGTAGCGCCACTAGGTCCCCATAAAAGTGTACCTTTAACAAGCTGCTGTGCCTCAGGAAAGCAGATGACCAGCGTGGACGTACAGGAGAGCACACGCTGCCAGTGAACCTCCTGAGTCTCCAGGACTTCCTGCAAACAGCGAAGCGACTCCTCCGGACTGAGCATCACAAAGAGCTGAAACAAAAGCCCCAGCTCCCTTCAGTGCCAAAGTAAACCACGGCCAGATAGGCAATAATCCCCGTCCTCCCTCCTGAGGCCTGGGCCCACCGGAGCCACATGCCATTTCCTGTGGCGTCTTCACGCTGAGGGGATTGGCACTGCCTGGAGCAATGCTCATCCAGGGCTGGGGACTTTGCCCAGGTGCCAGTTCCGTCTCCTGAACCTGGACTATCGTCCAGGTTGAGGATGGCTGTCTTACTGAAAACCTCACACTTTCCCATGGGGGCACTGTCCACAGCAATCAGTCTGTTGAGGACCCAGCCCCAGTCCCAGCCTCTCTCAGACCTTACATCCCAACACTCCATAGCAGCAAGTCTAAACCCATCATCACTCACCCTGCGGAACAAAGTCGTGAGCAGAGTGTGAGTCTTTGCAAAGCTCCACTCCCTCTGCTTCTGAATGGCATCAGACACTGGGGAAGAAAAAAACAGACAAAAACGTCAAGTCACAGGGCTGGGAAGGTGGCTCAGTGGGAGAGTGCTTGTCTTGCATGTAGAAGTCCTGGGTTCAATTCCTCAGCACCACATAAGCAGAAAAAGCCAGAAGTGGCACTGTGGCTCAAGTGGTAGAACATTAGCCTTGAGGTGAAGAGCTGAGGGACAGTGCCCAGGCCTAGAGTTCAGGCCCACTACCGACAAAAAAAAAAAAAAAAAAACTTCAAGTCAGCAATTATGAAAAAGCCATCTTTGGCCCAATGGCAGTGGTGGCTCACACCTATAATCCTAGGAGGCTGAGAACTCAAGATTTCCGTTCAAAGCCAGGCCAGTCAGGATTCGTTTTTGGAGGGTTGATCATGGGGCCTGAACTCTGGGCTGGTGACTGTCTTTAAGCTCTTCAGCTCAAGGCAAGTGCTCTACCACTTGAGCCACAGCACCACTTCCAGTTTTTCTAGTGGTTAATTGGAGATAAGAGTCTCATGGACTTTCCTGCCTGGGCTGGCTTTGAACCATGATCCTCAGATCTCAGACTCCTGAGAGCTAGGATTATAGGCGTGAGCCACAAGCACCTGGTGTGTGATTCTTATCGCCTATAAATTACTAAAACAGAAGTGAAGCTATGGATCAGGTGTAAAAGTACTAACTTGAGCAAAAGAAGCTCAAGGATTGTACCCAGACTGAGTTCAAGCCCCAGAAACAGCGCGCGCGCACACGTACACACAAGCACACCCACACACACCCATGATCTACTGGGCATTGGTGGTCCAGGTCTGTAATTCTAGCTACTTGGAAGGCTGAGCAGAGGAAGAATGCGGCTTGAGGCCAATGCAGGCATAAGTTACAGACTCTTTAACCCACAAATCAGTGGTGAATGCCTATAAGGCCTGTGATAACAGGAAGCCTATAGTAAGGAGATTGTGGCTCAGGTGTATTAGGCCAGGAAATAAGACCCTATCCTAGAAATAACCAGTGAAAACCAAGACTGGAAGCATGGCCCAACATTTTCAGGCTAACTGAGCAAGTGCAAGGCTGAGTTCAAATTTCCACTATTAAAAAAAAAAAAAAAGGAGGGCTGGGAAGGTGGCTCAGTGGTAGAGCGCTTGCCTTGCATGCATGAGGCCCTGGGTAAGATTCTTCAGCACCCCATAAGAAAAAAGAAAAAAGCCGAAGTGGCGCTGTGGCTCAAGTGGTAGAGGCTAGCCTTGAGCTGAAGAGCTGAGGGACAGTGCCCAGGTCCCACAATCGGATCCCCCCCCCCCCCAAAAAAGGAAAAATTTGTTTTAAAGCTTCTACGTAAAATGATTATTTTTGTCTTTTAATTTTCTTTTGTTGTTGTTGTTGGTTGTAGGCCTTGAACTCAGGGCTTGGGCCCTGTCCCAGAGCATTTTTGCTCAAGACTAGCATTCTACCACTTTGAGCCACAGCTCCACCTCCAGTTTTTGAGTAGTTAATTGAAGATAAGAATCTCATGGAGACTTTTCTACCCAGGCTGGTTTCAAAACAAGATCCCCAAATCTCAGCCTCCTGGGTAACTAGGATTACAGATGTTGAACCACCAGTGCCTGGCTAAAAATCTTACTTTAATTTGTATTCTCCCAACTGTTACTGATGCTTACTATTTCTATTTGTTAACTGCAGTCACCAATACTGGTGTAACTTTTTCCCCCAAAATTTCTGATCTGAAGCTGGATAATTTTATAGGCAAAACCTGGAGTGTGAAGGGCCAACTGTATTTCCTTTTTTTCTTTCTTTTTTCTTTTTTTGCCTGGTCAGGAGGCTTGAACTCAGGGCCTGGACACTGTCCCTCAGCTGTTCAGCTCAAGGTGAGCGCTCTACCACTTGAGCCACAGTGCCAGAAGTGGTGGTTCATTGGAGGTAAGAGTCCCATGGACTCTCCTGCCTGAGCTGGCTTTGAAACTTGATCCTCAGGTCTCAGCCTCCTGAGTAGCTAGGATCACAGGTGTGATCCACCGGCCCTGGGCTATATTTTCTATTCTATCTAATCTGTGTCTTTGGTTCAATCACCTACTGGTACTTAGTCACATTCACAATACTATTCAATACACCAATAATGGTTTTTGAAGGTAGTTCTGATGTTTGAATTTAGTGCTTCATATGCTTGTTAGGTAGGCACTCTACTGCTTGGGCTCATCTACAGAATCAATTATGGAGGAGTGTTTTGGTAGTAAGGCTTGAACTCAGGGCCTGGGCAATGTCCCTGAGCTACTTTTTGCTCAATACTAGCGCTCTACTACTTTGAACCACTGTTCCACTTCCAGTTTTGGGTAGTTAATTGGAGATAACCACTTCCAGTTTTGGGTAGTTAATTGGAGATGAGAAGTCTCACATGGCACTGGGAAGGTGGCTCAGTGGTAAGAGTGCTTGCCTTGCATGCATGAGGCCCTGAGTTCTATTCCTCAGCACCATGTAAGCAGAAAAAGCTGGAAGTGGTGCTGTGGCTCAGGTGGTAGAGTGCTAGCTAGCCTTAAACTGAAGAGCTGAGGGACAGTGCCCAGGCCCAGAGTTCAGGCCCCAGGACCGACAAAAAAGTCTCACATAAGCTGGGAATGTGGCTTAGTGGTAGACTGATTGCCTAGCATGAATAAGCCGAGTTCAAGTCCTCAGTATCACCTAGAGTAGACTGCTAGCCTTGAGCAAAAGAAGCTCAGGGGCAGTGCCCAGCCTGAGTTCAAGCCCAGGACTGGCAAAAAAAAGTCTCATGGACTTTCCTGCCTGGGCTGGCTTTGAAATGTGAACCTCAGATCTCAACCTCCACACTAACTAGGATTATAGGCAGGAGCACTTGGCTTTAATTGCATTTTTAATTTTGTTAATTTTTTAGCAGTACTGGAGTTTGAACTAGGAGCCTGGCACTTGCTAGACAGGTCGCTCTACTACTGAGCTAAGCCTTCAGGCTTTTTTTGCACTGGTAATTTACATGTGTGTGTGTATACCAGTACCAGGGTTTAAATTCAGGGCCTCAGTCTTACTCAGTTTTTTCACAGTGGCTGAAACTCTACAACTTGAGCCATGCTTCCAGTTCAGCATTTTGCTGGTTAACTGGAGATGGAGTCCCACAGACTTTTCTGCCCAGGCTGACTTAACCTGTCATCCTCCAAGTCACCAGCACTGGGCTTACATCACTTATTTTTTAGATAGGTTCTCATTCCCTTTCAGTGTACCTGGACCACAATCCACCCATTTCAAATACTTCTCTGAGCTGGGATGACAAGCATGCCACCATGCCCAGTTTCTGTTGAGATAAAGTCTCAAGGACTATTCTGTTGGGCCTGACCTTACACCATCATCCTCCCAATCTCAGACTCCTAAGAAGCTAGGATGACAAGGGGTTGAGCCACTGGTATCTGGCCTGTTTTGTTACTTTTAAACTGTAAACTCCCAATAAGCCAATCCTACTGTTGAAAGGATGCATGGCATGGAACATGTTTGATGAGCTAAGCTAAGTCCCTTGGAAAGCACCTGACAGACACTAAAGGGAATCTCACATGAGCACCCACTTTGGGGACACACAGAAAAGCTAGCAGCCAAGGTATTGGCAACTGGTGTTAAGCTCCAATAAACTATCTGTAAGGCAGATGACATGTAAAAACTTTTAAGAAGTCGGGCACTGGTGGCTCATGCCTATAATCCTAGCTATTCAGGAGGCTGAGATCTGTGGATCATGGTCAAAGCCAGCCCAGGCAGGAAAGTCTGTGAGACTCTTATCTCCAATTAACCAAGAGAAAATGGGAAGTAGAGCTGTGGCTCAAAGTGGTAGAGAGCTAGTCTTGAACACAAAAGCTCAGGGACAGCGCCCAGACCCTAAGTTCAAGCCCCACAACTGACAAAAAAAAAAAAAAAAAAAAAAAAAAAAACCAGAAACAACTTTCTGTTGGGCATCAGTGACTCACACCTATAATCCTAGCTACTCAGGAGGCTGAGATCTAGGGTTCACAGTTCAAAGCCAGCCACAGCAGGAAACTCTGTGAGACTCTTATCTCCAATAAAACACTCAGAAAACTGAAAATGGAGCTGTGGCTCAAGTGGTAAAGAGCTAGCCTTGGGCTGAAGTGGTGAGGGACAGCGTTCAGGCCCAGAGTTCAAGCCCCATGACTGACAAAAAAAAAAAAAAAACTTTCTAAGATGTAATCTAGCCACACAAGAGGCTAAAATCCAAGAAATAGTTTGAAACCAGCCAGAGCAGACAAATCTGAAACTCTCATCTCCAATTAGCCTACAGAAAGCCAGAACTAGAGGTATGGCTCAAGTGGTGGAGCACCAGCTTTGAGAAAAAATGCCAAGCAAGAATGCACAACTCAGAGTTCAAGTCCCAGTACTGGTATATACACAAGGTCCAGAGCTCAAGTCCCAGTACTATTATACACATGAATATTCTAAGACAAGTAGGAAGGTAAAGGGTCACAGACCAGCCCAGACTACACAGTGAGTCTAAGATCAGTTTGGGATACATACATGTTCAAAAAAAGTTCATCTAGAAAAAGGCTCTACACATTTCCTTGTATTAGTTATTTATATTTTATAACAAGATGAGTGGCAATTCTTTTGTCTTCTCTCTTTTAATTCTGAATTCTCTCTTTTTTTTTTAATGGTTGTGGGAATCAAACTCAGAGCTTCCCATATGCCAGGCAAATGCCCTGCCAATAGGCCATGAAGTAATAAAGCAACCCTTGTTGGTGGCTCGCACTTATAATCCTAGTTATTCAGGAGGCTGAGATCTGAGGATCTAGATTCAAAGCCAGCCCTGGCAAGAAAGCCCATGAGATTCTTTTTTAGTGTTGGTCATGGGGCTTGGGCTTGGGCGCTATCCCTGTGCTCTTCAGCTCAAAGTGAACACTCTACAGCTTGAGCAACAGTTCTACTTCCCGTTTTCTAGTGGTTAATTGGAGATAAGAGTCTCACAGACTTTTCTGCCCGGGCTAGTTTTGAACCGTGATCCTCAGATCTCAGCCTCCTCAGTAGCTAGGATTACAGATGTGAGCCACCAGCTTCCATGAGACTCTTATCTCCAATGAACCACCAGAAAAACCAGAAGTGGCTCAAGTGGTAGAATGCTAGCCTTGGGCTGAAAAGCTGAGGGACAGCACACAAGCCTGGAGTTCAAGCCCCACGACTGACCAAAAAAAAAAAGAAGCAACCCTCATGATCTTGGTTGATCTTAGTCCATCACCGCCACATAATTCAAGACCTAAATCCTGTAGGACAAATCAACAGATCTGCTTAACAGTCTGTGCTGACCTATCAAAGACAACAGGGGAAGCAAGACAACAGGGGAACAGACCGGACAGGGGACTGCAGCTACAGTACTGGGGCTTACCTTTCAGCACAGGGTTATGTGTGAGAATCTGGGTTAGAGTGTGACTGAAGAACCTCTTCAGAGAATCTGTTGAAATCATGCCACAACATGCAAGTCCACTGAACATGTCAAACCTGTAAGGCAGGGGAAGTCTCAGGAACACAGCCCTGTCCATGCACCAGCAGGGCTCACAGGCACCTCCAAAGTGCTTTGTCCCCCAGGCCTTGAAGGGAATGTAAGTATCAGAGATGGCTGAGAGTCCAGAGCAGGCAGGAGACCAAAGATGGGTTAGGAAGAGGGGACCCACACTAGGGAGGAGGCAGGGCACATGGGGACATGGAGGGAAAGAGAGCACGGGCTGAGCTTCCCGTGCTCCAGCGACCAGCGCACCCAGGCCAGGGAGGCCGCGCTGGCTGTAGAACCTAGCTGAGCAGCAGTGGGCCTCCCACACATACCAGCCCTTTACCACCCTGTAGGCTGAGGTCTCCTCCTGCAGGTCAGCAGCAAGGGCATCAAGCGCAACTGACAAGAAAACATGGGACAATAAACAAATGTCAGTCACAAGCAGAGCCTCTCTCAGACCACTCTACATGCTTTCAATTTCTACAGCACAGGCCTCTAGGTCTAGCAAGGGCTCTCAGGACACTGGGGTCTGCAAGCTACAAAATTAATGAAAACACGCAGACCTGTGAACACTCACTACATTAAGCTGGTGTCAATGTACACATTTAGAAACTAAACACCAAACCACTAGAAACTGAGAGCCAAAACAAAAAGTAGAGGTAATTTCATAATAAATGTCAGCCACAAACAGGGCCTCCAGAGCCAGCTTTGTAATAGAAACACAGGAGTAAGCTTTTCCTATGGAAAGGTCAAAGCTACCTGAATTGCTAACAGACAACTTACAAGTCAGCATTCTCTGAAGTATGGCAGCAGCAGCCTGTTGTAACAGAACACAAATTCCCATCAGCCACATGCTTACTACCACACAGAATCTGTTATGTACAGTAAGAAGTTGGCTTTACAAAGTTCAATTTTAAGCCTAGAAATTATCCCAAGAGGGCTGGGAATGTGGCTCAGTGGTAGAGTGCTAGCCTAACATGCATGAGGCCCTGGGTTCGATTCTACAGCACCACATAAGCAGAAAAGAATGGAAGGGGTTCTGTGGCTCAAGTGGTAGTGTGCTAGCCTTGAGCAAAAGAAGCTCAGGGACAGTGCCCAGGCCCGGAGTTCAAGCCCCAGGACTGGATTTCTGAACTGTGATATTTGGGCATTTTCAGCAGGCCCTGAGGCTACAGGCCCAACCCAGGCTACATCTTCCTGGCCCTGCATTCCCACTTTTTTTTTTGTTGTTGGTCATGAGGCATGAACCCTGGGCCTGGGAGCTGTCCTTCAGCTCTTCAGCTTAAGGCCAGCGCTGTACCACTTGAGCTACAGCACCACTTCCAGTTTTCTGGTGGCTTACTGGAGATAAAGAGTCTCACAGACTTTTCCTGCCCGGGCTGGCTTTGAACCATGATCATCCTCAGATTTCAGCCTCCTGAGTAGCTAGGATTATAGGCGTGAGCCACCAGTGTCCGGCTTGCACACCCATTCTTGAGGGCACCTGGGACACAGACTGCCTCAATGTATCTTAGCCCTCTCCTCCCCTTCCCTTCCCAGCAGGCTTCAGGAATGAGAAGCCTGGGGAAGACAGTGCAGCCCACCTCAATCTCCCATCACCAAGGGCTCCCAGAGTCATCCCTCCGGGAACAGCACACAAGACCCTTTTCCTCACAAAGCTCAAGCTAATGTGGGGCAGAATGCTCAGCCTAGAACTCCCAAAAGGGAACAAAAATGTGGAATGGTACTTCTCTCAGCTGCAGGCCATTGCCACGGGAGCCCAGCTCCCCACTGTCCACATTCCTTCCCCTCCTACCTGGGGCATCTTTTCAGGTACCACAGTTCTTGAGTCTGAGTTTTCCTGAAATCCTTTCAAAACAAACAGTTGCACAAAATCTGAAAAACCACAAACACATATATATTATAGCCTCCAAATAGCCGTGAATCACACCAATACCCAACTTCAGAGGGGAAGATGTGTATACAAACTGGGGGCTAGTCCAGGGTGGGGCGTCTGACCCCAGGGGAAGCCTTGTGTTCATTCTGAGGAATGAACAAGAAAAGGACCGATACTGTTGGAAGAACTAGAATTAGAAAACTTGAAAGTAAGAGTGTTTTCTGTCTAATCTCCAATTTAAACTTTACCTATCTGCGGCAGATTACAGAAGTCAAAAGAACAGTTCATACCACCAGGATATATTCTTTTTTTTTTTTTTTTTTGGGTCCGGTCGTGGGGCCTGAACTCTGGGCCTGGGCGCTGTCCCTCAGCTCTTCAGCTCAAGTCTAGCGCTCTACCACTTGAGCCACAGCGCCACTTCCGGCTTTTTTCTTTTTGCTTATGTGGTGCTGAGGATATATTCTTTTGAATATATCCTTCCCAGCCCCAGGATATATTCTTTTGAAAACAAAGAAACCCACTAATTACTGGTGTGGAGCACAGGCTCTCACCTAACTTGCTTATTGAAGTCACTCCTCAGAGATGAGTGGCAGTCTGAGAGAAGAAAAGATGAGTGGCAGTCTGAGAGAAGAAAAGGGACTAGGGGCACTCTAAGGAAAATCTACTCCTGCCAACAGCTAACTTAGTACAATTTCTAGCCACTCAGGGTAACATAATCTGGGTCCCAGCCCACATATGAGGGAAGCTTCTTTTCTTCCCAGTGTCACAATGAACCTCCCCCAAAGCCCACACGCTATGAACATACCATAAAGAATGGTTCTGGCCAGATCTGTAGACTTGCAGGAGGCTTCTGTCTGTTCACACAAAAGACACAGGTTCCTGAAGAGCCACTCAGCCATGGCCTGCACATTGGGGTGACTGGAGACACACAAATGCCCAAGTGGACCCCCTTAGTCCCTATATCCAGACAGTTTTCCTTTAACACTCACTTCACTAGGAAGAATGGACCAGTGGGAATAAGCTGGCAGCAAGTCCTCTGACCCAGGAACGTCTGCCTGGCTGTCATTGACATACTCATTTGGAGCAGCTTTCTGCTGTGGTAAAGTTCAGTGATAGTCGGATAGTAATGGAGTAATGGGTTCTTTTCCCCAATTTGTTTCACTTCCTTTTCCATACTGTTTTGTTATCTACTTCACTAGCCTTATTGTTTTCATCTTTTTTTTTTTCTAGTAATAGGTGTTCAACTTAGAACCTTGAACTTACTAGGTAAGCACTTTGACATTTGAAACATATGCTCACCTCCCCCTCCCCCCACCCCCCCCCCCCCCCCGCCCATTTTTTTTGTCTGGTCCTGGAGCTTTAACTCTGGGCCTGGGTACCTAAGCTCCTAGCACTCTACCACTTGAGCCATAGCACCACTTCTGGCTCTTTCTGTGATTAATTGTAGATAAGAGACTCATAGACTTTCCTGCCTGGGGCTGGCTTTAAAGCCAGATCCTCAGATCTCAGCCTTCTGAGTAGCTAGGATTACAGGTGTGAGGCATTAGCATCTGGTGTCTGACCCCTCCAACTATTTTAATGTGTTTTTTTAATATGTGTCTAGGCTTGAACTCAGGTCCTAAGCATTGTACCTGAGCTTTTTTTTTTTTTTCCCTCCTCAAGGCAAGTGCTCTGCCACTTGAGTCACAGCTCCACTTCCAGCTTTTTTGGTGCTTAACTGGAGATCAGAGCATTGGGGACTTTCCTGCCCAGGCTGGCTTCAAATGGCAATTCTCAGATCTCAGCCTTCTGAGTAGGGATGATTACAAGTCTGAGCCATCAACACCAGGTATGCTTTACTGTTATTTTTCAAATAAGGACTTTGCTTTTGCCTGGGGTGGCTCAAACTATAAGTCTCCAACTTACTTCTCATGTAGCTGGTATTGCAGGTATAAGCCACCAATCCCAGCCCACTTTCTCCTATTTTTCCAGTACTGGGGCTTGAACTCAGGCCTGGGCACTGTCCCTGAGCTTCTTTTACTCAAGGATAGCACTCTACTGCTTGAGCCACAATGTCACTACCAGCTTTTTCTGTGTATGTGGTATTGAGAAATAGAACCTAGGGCTTCATGCATGCTAGGCAAGCACTCTACCACTGAGCCACATTTCCAGCCCCTTCTATTTTCCTTTTAGTTTTAGTTTGCTTCCTTTTGATAGTGTTTAAGGTGCAAGGCTAAGTTGTTGACTTGAGATCTTTCTTTGTTTAAACATAGAATTTTAACAGCTACACATTCCCTTCTAAGCATTTCTCCAGCTGCATGCCATACATTTTCACTCATTTCAATTCTGCAATTTCCTCTATGATTCTTTGACCCATTAAGTTTGCTGCTTCTCAAATTTTCCTTAAATAACTTTGTGGTTGGAGAACATATTCTGAGAGGCTTTAACCCTTTCAGTCTAGTCTAACTTGTTTTGTGGCTTAAACTCATGTTCTATTTGGAGATTCAATGTGTTTTTTTTGTTTTTTTGGTCCGTCGTGGGGCTTGAACTATGGGCTTGGGAGTTGTCCCTGCACTCTTCAGCTCAAGGCGAGTGCGCTACCACTTGAGCCACAGCGCCACTTCCTGCCCGGGCTGGCTTTGAACCATGATCCTTAGATCTCAGCTTCCTGAGTAGCTAGGATTACAGGCGTGAGCCACCAGCGCCCGGCTTGGAGACTCAATGTGTATAGCATGCTTTCTGTCACTGCAGGCCTGAGTGCTATGGAGGGAACAGCCACACTGGTTTACCATGTTCTAGTCTAATATCGACTGCTAACCTGCTTCAATCCATCTAGTACAAACAAAGGAGATATAAATCTCTAACAGTTATTAAAAAAATGTGTGGTTTACCTTCAATTCTGTCCATTTCTGCTTTGTTATGTTGTATATATCACATGAGCTTTCTCTTTTTTGGTTGTGGGGCTTGAACTCTGTCTCTCAGCTTTTCAGCTCAAGGCTAGTGCTCTACCACTTGAACCACAGCGCCACTCCTGGTTTTCTGGTGGTTAACTGGAGATAAAGTGTCTCATGGACTTTCTTGCCCAGGATGGCTTTGAACTGTGATCCTCAGATCTCAGGCTCCTGAGTAGCCAGGATTACAGGTGTGAGCCACCAGCGCCTGGCTCAGATGTGCTTTCATGTACTTAAGTTTACTAATCTTGATAGCTTGATATATGTTGTTTTATATTTAGGCCTTCTCACTTTAAGACAAAAACATTCTTCCATGATTTCCTTTTGTACATTTATATTTCCATGGTTTTCCTATTTCCTTGTTTTGGGGAGGTTTTTGCTGTAAGAGGTAAAAATCCAACTTTTTTCTTTTCTTTTGGTGCCAGTACTGCTGCTTAAATTCAGGGCCTGGTCACTGTCCCTGAGCTTCTTTCACTCAAGGCTAGCAGTCTACTCCTAAGAATTTCATGAAGCTGGGGCTGGGAAAGTGACTCAGTGGTAGAGCGCTTGCCTTGCATGCATGAGGCTCTGGGTTCAATTCCTCAACACCACATAAGCAAAAAGAAAAAAGCCGGAAGTGGCGAGTGTGGCTCAAGTGGTAGAGCGCTAGCCTTGAGCTGAAGAGCTGCGGGACAGCGCCCAGGCCCAGAGTTCAGGCCCCACGACCAGACCCAAAAAAACAAACAAACAAAGAATTTCATGAAGCTGAGCACCAGTGGCTCAGGTCTATAATTCTAGCTGTTCAGGAGGCTGAGATCTCAGGATCGTAGTTCAAAGCCAGACTGGACAGGAACATCCATGAGACTATTATATCCAATTAACCACCCGAAAACTGGAAGTGGTGCTGTGGCTCAAGTGGCAGAGTGCTTGCCTGAAGAGCTCCAGGACAGAGCCCAGGCCCAGAGTTCAAGACTATGACCAAAAAAACCCTAAAAAACAACAAAAAAAAAGAATTTCATGAACTTTCCTACCTGGGGTGGCTTCAAACCTCAATCCTCAGAGGTCAGCCTCCTGAGTAGCTAGGATTACAGGTGTGCGCCACCAGCGCCCAGCTAGCTGGGGCCGTGCCATCAAGCATGCTCAGGATGTCATACTCAACTGTGCTTAATGTCTGCAAAGTAGACTCAAGAATGAGCACAGGGCTGGGAAGGTGGCTCAGTGGTAGAGCGCTTGCCTTGCACGCATGAGGCCCTGGGTTCAATTCCTCAGCACCACATAAGCAAAAAAAAAAAAAAAAAAAAAAGCTGGAAGTGGCGCTGTGGCTCAAGAGGTAGAGTGCTAGCCTTGAGCTGAAGAGCTGAGGGACAGTACCCAGGCCCAGAGTTCAGGCCTATGACTGACAAAAAAAAAAAAATCAAGCCAGATGCCTGTGGCTCACACCTGTAATCCCAGCTACTCAGGAGGGTGAGAACTGAGAATTGTGGTTCAGCCCCAGCCCAGGCAGGAAGGGCCATGAGACTCTTACCGCCAATTAACCACCAGAAAACCTGAAGTAGTGCTGTGGCTCAACGTGGTAGAGTGCTCACCTTGAGACAGAAAGCTCAGGGACAGTGCCCAGACTCCATGACTGATTAAAAAAAAAGGGGAGAAAAGTAAAAAGTGGGGCTAGAGGTGGGGCTAAGCAAGCAAGTACAAGGCCCTGAGAAAAAAACATCATTCAGTGTTAAAATAACACAGAAACATTAGTGCCGTACCTTTCCAGCAGCTCTTGCAGGCTCACAACACTCTGCATATGAAGATGCCACACAGCCTCTAGCAACAAAGAGTTCTGCAGAAAACAACAGTGTTACAAATCCTCTGTGTGTTTCCCTTAAAAGTTGTCTAGGCTCTTATCCCAGGCCCATTAAAAATTGAAAGTGGAGGGCTGGGAAGGTAGCTCAGTGGCAAAGCACTTGCCTTGCATGCATGAGGCCCTGGGTTCGATTTCTCAGCACCACATAAGCAAAAAGAAAAAAGCCGGAAGTGGTGCTGTGGCTCAAGTGGTAGAGCGCTAGCCTTGAGCTGAAGAGGTGAAGGACAGCGCCCAGGCCCAGAGTTCAGGCTCCACGACCAGACCCCCCCCCCAAAAAAAAAAGCAGAGCATTGTGTTCTGTGATGTTCTCTATTCTAATAAATACTGATACATGGAAATGGTCCAAGAGGGTACTGAGGTACCTCCTGTCCCACCTGCATGAGTATCTGATGGACTGTTTTTCTCATACTCTGTAATAAGATGTTTGGCCTAATTTCTAAAAAAATAAATCAACAGAACACTGCTTAAATCAACAGAATACCTTAAATTTACCTGTATTTTCCATAATTCTTGGCAGAAGGAGAGACGAGAGAACATACTATGTGCCAATAACTTCTGAGCAATCTCTAACAAGAAAGAGAGCTTTTTCTGAAAAAAGATTAAAAAAAAATTTTCAAAAACAGGCAAACTACCCAAAACAGTATTTTCTTAATCCTACTTTCTCAAACAGCTTAAAAACAAGGCTGGAATCTTAACTCTTTGTTCTGAGCTGAGCAATATCAAATGGCTGGAACTCTTGCAGACTTGCTCCACATTGCAGGCAAATAGCCTGGCTGACAGAATCCCCACAGGAATTCCCAGTCTTGAGGCTTGATCTTGCAAAGCAGAGCCTTAAAGAGAAAACAAAACTAGAGCCACTTTTTTTTTTTTTTTTTTTGGGGGGGGGGGTGTTAGTCCTGGGGCTGGAACTCAGGGCCTGAGTACTGTCCCTAAGGTTTTTTTTTTTGCCGGTCATGGGGCCTGAACTCAGCCTGGGCGCTGTCCCTCAGCTCTTCAGCTCAAGGCTAGCGCTCTACCACTTGAGCCACAGTGCCACTTCCAGCTTTTTCTGCTTATGTGGTGCTGAGGAATGGAACCCAGGGCCTCATGAATGTGAGGCAAGCACTCTACCACTGAGCCACCTTCCCAGCCCTGTCCCTAAGGTTTTAAGGCTAGTGCTCTACCACTTGAGCCACAGTGCCACTTCTGGTTTTTCTCTGTATGTCATACTGAGACATCAAACCCAGGGCTTCATGAATGCTAGAAGCACTCTACCACTAAGCCACATTCCCAGCCCACTCTAAATGACTTTGAATGGTGTGATTCTCAGATCTCAGCCTCTTGAGTAGCTAGGATTACAGTTGTGAGCCACACACCCAGAGATATTTTTTTAATACAACAAATGCAGTGATAACTCACCTATAAAGGAACTAGAGCAATTTGGGTAGACCTCAGCATTGTCACAATCAGCCAATTTGCCAAGACACGATTTTTCACACAGTGGATCTTCCACCTAAAAACCAAAATTCAGAGAACTCACTTTAATTCAATCTGTGTGCATATAATACATACCCATTGGGGATTCTCAAACGTTCTTTTTTTTTTGGGGGGGGGGGGGGTCTGGTTGTGGGGCCTGAACTCTGGGCCTGGGCACTGTCCCTCAGCTCTTCAGCTCAAGGCTAGCACTGTACCACTTGAGCCACAACGCCACTTCTGGCTTTTTTCTTTTTGCTTACGTGGTGCTGAGGAATCGAACCCAGGGCCTCAGGCATGCAAGGCAAGCGCTCTACCACTGAGCCACCTTCCCAGCCCTTCAAATGTTCTTAAAAGAGAAATTTACAATAATTACTTAGAAAATTATTAAACTCACTACTCAATTGTTTTTTATATCTAAAGGGATAAATGCACCCAGCATTTCTTCTCACCTAGTCATCATCTATTGGCTGTATTAGCCCAATGAGCTCCTGTCTCATGGCTTTGTAGGCTTCTTCCCCCTTTACACACCTTAACATGTTCCTTTGTTAGGCAACATTAGGCCCATTTAGTATAGGCTGTAAATATTCAGCCTCCAACCCCCCTTTACCTTGGGATGGCACTTCTCTGAGGCAGCTACCACCATGTAAGGCAACAAGAGCCCCTTAGAGTGATCTTCAGGTCTGGGCAGCTGCTGCCCCTTCTCTACTATTTGGGCAGCAGCCATAAATTCTAATCCACCATGATGAAACCCCTGGTCCTCACAGTCCTCCCCACAGTCTCTGTCTCCTCGCCCCTTCTAGCCCCTCCTAAACCTCCTAGGTTATATAGGTCACCTCAGACAATAGCCGGCAGTTCTTCTTACTTCTCCCTTGTGAGAAAGGGTCTTGCCAGTACCTTTCCCAGCAATAAACCTTTCTTTGTTCTCTGTACCTGGATGTCTGCGTGGTTTTATGGCAAAATTTAAAATAGTCTAATAGGCTAACAGAAACACAATAGAGCTCCCCAAAGATCTTATAAAGGCAATTTTTTTTTGGTCGATTGTGGGGCTTGAACTCTGGACCTGGGTGGGTGCTGTCCCTCAGCTCTTCAGCTCAAGGCTAGTGCTCTACCTCTTGAGCTACAGTGCCACTTACAAGGCACAGTCTTAATTGGGATAATAATAACAATAATAACTACCAAGTCTGAAATCTACCTGTAAAGCTAAGACAACTTCCTCTTACCTCTAGCAAAAGGTCATTCAAATTTTGGTGGCGTCTCAGAAGGTTCACAGCTGAATCCTTTAATTTCTCTTCCCTTTCAGGATCATGCTTTTGCCTCTTGACCCTTCCTGCTGAGGGAGAAATCCCTTTTTAAAAGTTATGGTAATACTTAAATGAAAACATGGTGACATCTATGCCTTAACTGACTCCAGGGCAAGCAGAACTCCTGCGAGATTCGTTTCAAAACCGCACCCTCGACCTAAGCCAGAGGCCAGCCACCTGGGCTACTGTGCGAGGCAGGACCAGCTGCCTCCAGCGAGCAGGTCCTGAGACCGCAGGGCCCAGGCTGCCCAAGCTGTCGCCACGTGCTACCGAGGGCAGGACGAAGGCTGCAGCGTTAGGGGTCTCCACGGGGGTGGGCTGATGGCCTCGGGTCGAAGTGCACGGACGCCTAATTGAGGCCTGGGTGGCCCTGAACCTCCAGTCCGCAGCGCCTCCCGTCACCCGGAGGAAGGAGGAAGGAGCGGAAGGAGAGAGGCGGCAGGAGAGGTGGAGGCAGTGGAGGGTGCAGGGACTCTGCGGGGAATCCGCGGGGAGGCCAGGTGGCGGCAGAGCGGAGGGCCGGCGCGGAGGACGACGGGGGAGACGCGGGGCGGGGGCCTGGGAGAGACAGAGGGGGAGACGCGGGGCGGGGGCCTGGGAGAGACAGAGGGGGAGACGCGGGGCGGGGGCCTGGGAGAGACAGAGGGGGAGACGCGGGGCGGGGGCCTGGGAGAGACAGAGGGGGAGACGCGGGGCGGGGGCCTGGGAGAGACAGAGGGGGAGACGCGGGGCGGGGGCCTGGGAGAGACAGAGGGGGAGACGCGGGGCGGGGGCCTGGGAGAGACAGAGGGGGAGACGCGGGGCGGGGGCCTGGGAGAGACAGAGGGGGAGACGCGGGGCGGGGGCCTGGGAGAGACAGAGGGGGAGACGCGGGGCGGGGGCCTGGGAGAGACAGAGGGGGAGACGCGGGGCGGGGGCCTGGGAGAGACAGAGGGGGAGACGCGGGGCGGGGGCCTGGGAGAGACAGAGGGGGAGACGCGGGGCGGGGGCCTGGGAGAGACAGAGGGGGAGACGCGGGGCGGGGGCCTGGGAGAGACAGAGGGGGAGACGCGGGGCGGGGGCCTGGGAGAGACAGAGGGGGAGACGCGGGGCGGGGGCCTGGGAGAGACAGAGGGGGAGACGCGGGGCGGGGGCCTGGGAGAGACAGAGGGGGAGACGCGGGGCGGGGGCCTGGGAGAGACAGAGGGGGAGACGCGGGGCGTGGCGGCGGGGCGGGGGGCCTGGAAGAGACAGACGGGGTGGGGGAATGGCGCGGCCTGGAAGGCAGAGCGCGGGGAGGCCCCTGAGGGCGGGGGGGGGCCGGCGCGCCGTCCATAGCGCCCACTTACCCAGCAGCTGGGCCCAGAGCCTCTTGCGGCCCGGCATCCCCACGACCGCAGCCGCGTCAAAAACCCGCGAAGTGGACGCGGTGAGCGCGGGCGCCTCAGACGCTGCAGGCTCGCGCCGTGAACCAGAGCCGCCCTCTCATTGGCCCCAGCCGGGCGCGCGCCCATTGGCCGGGGGCTGTCCGGACCCACTCGCGCCGCCCTCTCATTGGCCGGCCGGGCGCGCGCCCATTGGCGGGAGGCTGTCTGAACCCACTCGCGCCGCCCTCTCATTGGGCCTGGCTGGGCGCGGGCCCGCAGCAGGGCACTCAAGAAGAATTAGAGGAAGGAACTGTCTGTCGCCAATACAAGTGGGGCGGAAAGACTACTGAACAAGTTTCCCAGTGACCAGACTTTTCTACCAGAAGGTGGCACCATCATGCTGGTATTCAAAGGACCACATTGTTCATCAAAGAGAAAAAGTAAACAGCCAGGCCTGGGGGCTCATGCCTGTAAGCCTAGCTACTCTGAAGGCTGAGCTCTGAGGATCGAGGTTCAAAGCCAGCCCAGGCAGGAAAGTCCGTGAGACTCTAATCTCCAATCCAGAGGTAGTGCTGTGGCTCAAGTGGTGGAGTGCTGGCCTTGAGTTGAGGAGCTGAGGGACAGTGCCCAGGCCCAGAGTTCAAGCCCCACGACCGACCAAAAAACAAAACAAGAAACTAAAGAGAGTCACTGGAGCAAAAACACTGCACAAAAACACAGCCAGGCACTGATGGCTCACACCTATTGTTGGGACCCAACCTTAATGTTAGGACCCAGTGAGCCTATGTGACTCCACCCTGGTTAAACATCCATCTTGTTTACAAGTTAAGGAAAAATGTGGGTTGCAAGTCTCTGATAACAGAGCCTAGAGGTCAAATGCACATGTCTAATTAGTAACGAGCACATATGTAACACCCCCCCACCAAGGAATGCAAACCCCACCTCTCCCCCACCACACACACACCAAACCCACATGCCAAAATTGACCAAAGTGGTAGGCTAGTTTAGTTTAAACAACTGCTAGATAATTTGTAACCTCATTGGCCACCTTCGTGTGTGGCCAGGCTAACTGCATGGCCTGTTCCCTATAAAAAGCCCGTGCAGCTGAGTGGGGTTTGCTCTCTGTTGAGGTGGCCCTGACAAGTCGGTCTGTTTCTAGATGCTTGGCACGAAATATAGCTTTGTCTGACTTTTGCTTTGTTTCAGTCTCGTTCCTTTGATCATGAACCCCAATATTGGGGGCCACCCCAATACTATAATCCTAGCTACTCAGGAGGTTTAGATCTGAGGATCGTAGTTCAAAGCCAGCCCAGGCAGAAAAGCCTGTGAGACTCTTATTTTTTTTTTTTGTCAGTCATGGGGCTTGAACTCTGGGCCTGGGCTTGTCCTTGAGCTCTTCAGCTCAAGGTTAGCCATCTATCACTTGTGCCACAGTGCCACTTCCTAGACTCCTATTTCCAATTAAATCACAGAAAAGCTGCAGTGACACTCTCTCTCAAAGTGATAAAGTGCTAGCCTTGAGCAAAAAAGCTCAGGGACAATGTCTAGGCCTTGAGTTCAAGTCCCACACCAGTGGCTCACCCGTGTAATCCTAGCTACTCAGGAGGCTGAGATCTGAGGATGGAGGTTCAAAGCCAGCCCAGGCAGGAAAGTCTATGGGTAAGAGATAGAAGTGCAGAGCAGGGTATGTGATATGTAACGCTTGTGTGGACAGGAAATGTGTACATTTGTGATGAGCATATGATACTTTTAGAAGGAGAATGAGTGTTTGGGACCAATGCCAGATGGAGCCTTTACCTTTTAACACTAAACTGTCAACTCAGCAATACCAATTTGGAAGCACTCTCACAACTCTTCCTCTAATCTAGCAACGTTCAATTCCCTGGAACAGCGAAGCCTGTATCAGACCCAAAAACTGTCAGCTGTGATCCTTCCTGTAAGCAGAAAGACAATGATAGGCTCTAGCAGCAACCACTGTGTGACTGACACCCTGGGAAATCATCCCATTCACTTTTACAAATGAGGGGGTCACATTGTCCAAAAAGAAATATATTTTTCCCTGACTTATGTAACTGTAACCCCTCTGTACATCACCTTTATAATAACAATAAAAAATTTTTAATTTAAAAATGATGAGCTGGGCACTGGTGGCTCATGACTGTAGTCCTAGCTACTCAGGAGGCTGAGATCTAAGGGTTGTGGTTCAAAACTAGCCCAGGCAGGAAAGTCTGTAAGACTCATATTCCCAGACAACCACCAAAAGCCAGATGTGGAGCTGTGGCTCAAGTGGTAGAGTGCTAGCTTTCAGCAACCTCCAGGTAGCACCCAGGCTCTGAGTTCAAGTCCCAGAACTGGCACCAAAATAAATAATTACAGATGACTTGGAATGTCTTCAATGGGCACCAAACACAGCCCCCAAGTATATCTCATCTCTTGATGAGGACACTGTGGGTAGGTCTCTCCTTACATTCCTACCCCTTCAAGAGAGTCTCTTGACAGTTTTAGCTTCTCCTCATGGCTTCACTCAGAGACATCATCATGACCACAGGTTTCATTCCGTTATGTGCCTCTTCTCTCATTGTCTAGGTTCAGCTATGCTTATCCTTTACATCAACCATTTGTCCAGAAATCTTTTTCTTTTCTTTTTTCTTTGCCTGTCTCTGGGCGCTGTCCCTCAGCTCTTCAGCTCAAGGCGAGCATTCTACCACTTGAGCCACAGCGCCACTTCTGGCTTTTTCTGAGTAAATGGTGCTGAGGAATCAAACTCATGCATAAGAGGCAAGCACTCTACCACTGGGCCACCTTCCCAGCCCTAGCCATCTCCAGAGCCCGTCCCTCTGAGCTGTCTGACCTAGAGAGGAGGGCTGGAAGCTGACACTATCCGGCGTCCCTTAGGATTTGTGGTCTTTATCCTTATCCCAAAATAAACCTAAAGCACAAAACCACAGCCTCTCGCCTTTCAGCGTTTCCTCCCGGACCCGGGAGCTTCAGCCCTGCCGGGCTGCAGGCTTTTGACAAAGAGTGCATTCAGGGGCCTCCGTGCCGAGCGAGAGGAAGCCCGCGCTCCCCGCCGCTCCCCGCCAGCCGGGTGCCCGCGTCCCCGGGGAGAAGCTGACCCGTTTGTCTCATCTGAAGTGGACTTGGGCTCGGTCCTTGCTCTACTCACTAGGCGACGCCAGTCCCACTGTCTCCGGAGTCCGGTGCCCAACTTGCTTCACCTGTTCCGGCTACGACGCGGTGGCCCCGGGTCCTCACCGCGGAACTCGGCACCCGAAAGGCGCCTAGGACGGTCTGGGGGTCTGGGACTGTAGCCGCGGGCCGCGGCCGCGCGCGCTCGCCTTCCTCGGCCCTGCCACTCCCGGCTCCCCGCGCCTCCCGCTCAGCGTCCTCCCCGGCTCCCCGCGCCTCCCGCTCAGCGTCCTCCCGGGCTCCCCGCGCCTCCCGCTCAGCGTCCTCCCCGGCTCCCCGCGCCTCCCGCTCAGCGTCCTCCCCGGCTCCCCGCGCCTCCCGCTCAGCGTCCTCCCCGGCTCCCCGCGCCTCCCGCTCAGCGTCCTCCCCGGCTCCCCGCGCCCCCCCCCTCACCCACCGCGCGCCCCCCCCTCACCCACCCCGCGCCCCCCCTCACCCACCCCGCGCCCCCCCTACCCACCCCGCGCCCCCCTGCCCACCCCGCCCCCCCCCTCACCCACCCCGCGCCCCCCTACCCACCCCCGCGCCCCCCCTCACCCACCCCGCGCCCCCCCTCACCCACCCCGCGCCCCCCCTACCCACCCCGCGCCCCCCCACCCACCGCGCGCCCCCCCTCACCCACCCCGCGCCCCCCCCTCACCCACCCCGCGCCTCCTGCCCACCGTCCTCCCCACCCATCCCTCCCCGGACCCCTCTCTCCGCGCCCCTCCCTCACCCCGCGTCCCCCGCCCTCTCCCCGCGCCCCTCCCTCTCCCCGCGCCTCTCCCTCTCCCCGCGCCCCTCCCTCTCCCCGCGCCTCTCCCTCTCCCCGCGCCCCTCCCTCACCCCGCGCCCCTCCCTCACCCCGCGCCCCTCCCTCTCCCCGCGCCCCTCCCTCACCCCGCGTCCCCCGCCCTCTCCCCGCGCCCCTCCCTCACCCCGCGCCCCTCCCTCACCCCGCGCCCCTCCCTCTCCCCGCGCCCCTCCCTCACCCCGCGTCCCTCCCTCACCCCGCGTCCCTCCCTCACCCCGCGCCCCTCCCTCACCCCGCGCCCCTCCCTCTCCCCGCGCCCCCCGCCCTCTCCCCGCGCCCCTCCCTCTCCCCGCGCCCCTCCCTCTCCCCGCGCCCCTCCCTCACCCCGCGTCCCTCCCTCTCCCCGCGCCCCTCCCTCACCCCGCGCCCCTCCCTCTCCCCGCGCCCCTCCCTCACCCCGCGTCCCCCGCCCTCTCCCCGCGCCCCTCCCTCACCCCGCGCCCCTCCCTCACCCCGCGCCCCTCCCTCTCCCCGCGCCCCTCCCTCACCCCGCGCCCCTCCCTCACCCCGCGCCCCTCCCTCTCCCCGCGCCCCTCCCTCACCCCGCGTCCCTCCCTCACCCCGCGCCCCTCCCTCTCCCCGCGTCCCCCGCCCTCTCCCGCGCCGCCGGCTCGGGGCGGAGCCTCCGGGCGTGACTAAGCCGGCGGGCGGCGCGGGCCCGCCCCGCGCTCGGCGGCGCGTCGCCCCGGCTGTTATGGAGACCCGCGGGCGGCGATGATGGGCGGCCATGGCCCGGGCGGGCAGCGGCGGCGCGGCGGCCCCGGATCGCGCGGGGGGCGCGGCGCGGCCGGAGCCGTGGGAGCTGTCCCTGGAGGAGGTGCTGAAGGTCTACGAGCAGCCCATCAACGAGGAGCAGGCCTGGGCCGTGTGCTTCCAGGCCTGCCGCGGGCTGCGGGGCGCGCCGGCCGCGGGCCGCCGCATCCGGGACACGGCGGACCTGCTCCTGCGCCGGGACGGCTCGGTCGGCGCGCGGCGGGAGCCGGGTGAGGCGGCGGCGGCGGCGGGGGGGACGGGAGCCGGGCGAGGCGGCGGCGGCGGGGGACGGGAGCCGGGCGAGGCCGAGGCGTCGGGGGCACGGGAGCCGGGCGAGGCCGAGGCGTCGGGGGCACGGGAGCCGGGCGAGGCCGAGGCGTCGGGGGCACGGGCCTCGGGCTCCCGCAGGGGCGGGGCGGGGGACCTCCCCCGGTGCCGCTCGGCTGGACCCGGAGGGCCCGTCTCCGCGCTGGGGGGACCACCGCTGGGGCCTCCTCAGGGAGACTCGGCTCCTCCCGGGCCGCACCTGAGTCCTGAGCGCCGACCTCGGGGTCGGGGTCGGCTCCGAGCAGCCGAGCAGCCGGGGCCTCGGACGGGCCGGGGCCGCTCGGCCAGGGGGCCGGGGCCTCGGACGGGCCGGGGCCGCCTCTCAGGCTTTCTTCCTCGCTTGCTTGCTCGCTTCCTTTCTTGGTCGGTCGTGGGGCTTGAGCCCCGGGCGGCTCCAGGCCGGCGCTCTGCCGCCCGGGCCACGGGCCACTCCCCGCTTTCGGGGCTCGCTGGAGGTCAGAGTCTCCCGGACTTCCCCGCCCGGGCTGGCTTTGAACCGCGGTCCTCGGGTCTCAGCCTCCTGCGCAGCGGGAGGACAGCGGAGCCGCGGGCGCCCGGCTCGGCCAGGCTCCTCGGTTGAGGTCGGCAGCCCCCGTGGGGCCAGCCGGGCTGGTGGCATCCGGGCCGCGAGCGGGGAAGGACGCGGAGATGGCCGCTCCCTCCCGGGTCGGGCCGGGAAAGGGCAGAGCCTCCCTCCAGGTCTTTGCATCCCAGGTTTAAGGGTGAGAGCAAGCGAGCATATAGAATTTGGGGGACAACCTGCTTTTTCTGATCTTAGTCATTAATAGGTATTTAAAGTCTCTTTCGAGTGGTGAGTTCATGTCTATTCACTTTCCCCCTGAATTTTCTTCCCTGGAGGACTGTAGTCTAGTGTGAAGCCCATGATGGTATTACCCCTGAAATTGATACCCTGTTGGGAGCACAAAGGAAGGCTGTGTGCTCTAGAGGAAGACTGGCCTCCTTCCAGTCCTGGGAGCTGTGCGGTTGAAGAAATTCTCTGGAGCAGGTTCAAGTAGAAGACTGGAAATGGAAAGGCAAACCCAGGCAGGAGCTGTGGACGGTAGCTGCCTTTCTAACAGGGAGGTCTGCATCCACGTCCAGGACTGCTCCTCACGCCTGTAGCTGAAATTCTTGTTGGTTTTCTCCAAAACCTCAGAGAGGGCCATCCTCAACAGGTTCCCTCTATCCCACAGGGTTATATCTGCCCTCTTCTTCCCGGTCACCCTTCCTGGTCATTGTATCATCAGATAAGAGTTAAGGGGATTCCCTCAGCTTCCCAGTTTCTACTCAAAATTCAGGAACTTGAGAGCCACATGTGAAAAGTATTTCATGTTGTCTTGCAAAAAGGAGAGTCACTAAGTAGAAGGTTTTTTTAAAATATATATATTATTGTTGTTTTTGTGTTGGTACTGGGCTTGAACTCAGGGCTCAAGCTCTTGCTTATTAGCCTTTTCCACTTAAGGATGACACCCTACCATTTGAGTTACACTCCTTCATCTGGCTTTGTGTTTGCATGTCGTAGTGTGCATGCCTATACTGGGGTTTGAACTCAAGGCCTGGGCACTATCTCTGAGCTATGTTGCTCAAGGCTAGATTCTACTACTTGAGCCACAGCTACACTTCCAGCTTTTTTGGTGGCTAATTGAAGATGAAGAGTGTCACAGACTTTCCTGCCCAGGCTGGCTTCAAACCAGGATCCTAAGATCACAACCTCCTGAGTAGCTAGGTTGATAGGCATGAGCCACCAAAGCCTTGCAAGGTGGAACTTCTAATAGAACTTATTTTAGTGGAACAGTATAGAGAAGGAAGAAATTTAAAAAAAAAAAAAAAAGATGGAGAAACAAAATTCTTTTTTTTTTTTTTTGTCCATTGTGGGGCTTGACTTCTGGGCCTGGGCGCTGTCCCTCAGCTCTTCAGCTCAAGGCGAGCGCTCTCCCACTTGAGCTACAGCGCCACTTCCGGCTTTTTTTCTTTTTGCTTATGTGGTGCTGAGGAATCGAACCCAGGGCCTCATGCATGGAAGGCAAGCACTCTACCACTGAGCCACCTTCCCAGCCCCCGCCCCCCCTTTTTTTAATCCGTCATGAGGCTTGAATTCTGGGCCTGGGCGCTGTCCTTCAGCTCTTCAGCTCAAGGCAAGCACTCTACCGCTTGAGCCACAGCACCACTTCCAGCTTTCTAGTGGTTTATTGGAGATAGGAGTCTCACGGTCTTTCCTGCCTGGGCTGGCTTTGAACCGCAATCCTCAGATCTCAGCCTCCTGAATAGCTAGGATTACAGGTATGAGCCACCGGCACCTGGCCAGAAACGTGATTCTTATTGGTGGCTCTCATGTTTTCTGGGCTGGGACATTAGTTTGGAGTGGGTAAAATGGGTTTCATTTACTATTGTAAAACAAAGAGAAGGGATCTATGCCTGCCTAAAACACCAGGACAACAGATGATTTTAGGACTGACTTTTGCCAACCATGCCTTTCTTTCCATTCTGTCTTGTTGGTGGTGGTGATGGTGGTGGTGGTGGTGGTCGTGGGGCCTGAGCTCTGAACCTGGGTGCTATCCCTCAGCTCTTCTCAAGGCTAGCGCTCTACCACTTGAGTCACAGTGCCACTTCCAGCTTTTTCTGCTTATGTGGTGCTGAGGAATCGAACCCACGTCTTCATGCCTGCGAGGCAAGCACTCCACCACTGAGCCACCTTCCCAGCACCTTCCATTCTGTCTTTTTACCTGTTGTAAAGAGTTCACAATTTAGCTGGGAGCCGGTGGCTCATGCCTGTAATCCTAGCTACTCAGGAGTCTGAGATCTGAGGATCACGGTCCAAAGCCAGCTGGGGGAAGAAAGGCCCTGAGACTCTTATCTCCAATAAGCCATTAAGACAACCAGAAGTGGCGCCGTGGCTCAAGTGGTAGAGCGCTAGCCTTGAGCTGAAGAGCTTGAGGGACAGCGCCCAGGCCCAGAGTTCAAGCTTCATGACCGATTAAAAAAAAGGGGGGGGGGGGCTGGGAAGGTGGCTCAGTGGTAGAGCGCTTGCCTTGCATGCATGAGGCCCTGGGTTCAATTCCTCAGCACCACATAAACAAAAAGAAAAAAGCCAGAAGTGGCGCTGTAGCTCAAGTGGGAGAGCGCTCGCCTTGAGCTGAAGAACTGAGGGACAGCGCCCAGGCCCAGAGTTCAGACCCCACGACTGAAACCCCCCCCCCCAAAAAAAAAAGGGTTTACAACTTTTCAAAGGAGAAGGCAGATTTGGATAGCCCTTTGTGTCTGCTATTCTTTTTTTTTTTTTTTTTTTTTTGGGGGGGGGTCCAGTCGTGGGGCCTGAACTCTGGGCCTGGGCATTGTCCCTCAGCTCTTCAGCTCAAGGCTAGCACTCTACCACTTGAGCCACAACGCCACTTCTGGCTTTTTTCTTTTTGTTTATGTGGTGCTGAGGAATTGAACCCAGGGCCTCATGCATGCAAGGCAAGCGCTCTACCACTGAGCCACCTTCCCAGCCCTGTGTCTGCTATTCTTGTAACTTAACATGTACAGGTAGATGTGGGAGAGGAACCTAGTTTTTATTTATTTATTTATTTATTTATCTATTTATTTATTTCCTGGTTTTAGGGACTGAATCTGGTCCTTTTTAATATTTACTAAGTTCAATTTCCCTGTCCTCACCTACATCCTGCTTCAATTCTTCCAGCAGCACTTCCTGGCTGGAGGGTAGGGTTCAAAGCTCAGCAGAGGACTATGTTGACAGAGTACAATTTCACTTTCTTCTCGACATGACCTTTGGCTTCTATTCAGAGAAGTCTTACAAAAGTGAGGTTTATGATTTGTTCTTTCCTTCCTTTTCTCTTTATCTCTTCCTTTCTCACTCACTCTTTCTTTTTGTCTGTCTTTCTGTCTTTTTCTGGAAGGATCTAGTGTTTTGGGATGGATTTACCTTGTCCAAGCTGGTCTCCAATTCCTGGGCTGTAGTGAGACTCCTACTCAGCCTCTCAAGGGCTGGGAGTACAGAGACTTTCTGCCTCTGTAGAATTAAGAAGAGTATAAGTACCTGAACATATTGACTTAGTAAATCAGCTGAAACTTAAGACTGAAGGTGGCTAGCCCAGCAGTTTTTTGTTTTTGTTTTTTTTTGTATTTGGGATCAGTGAAATCACTAAAAGATGCATGTGATTTCTTCCTGTAAACAGCAGAAAAACAAACAAACATGTCCACACTTCACTTTTCAGCATTACAGTTTGATTTTGATGCCAATTGAATTTCTTTTTTTTTTTTTTTTTGCCAGTTGTGGGGCCTGAACTCTGGGCCTGGGCACTGTCCCTCAGCTCTTCAGCTGAAGGCTAGCGCTCTACCACTTGAGCCACAGCATCACTTCCAGCTTTTTCTGCGTATGTGGTGCTGAGGAATCGAACCCATGGCCTCATTCATGCAATGCAAGCACTCTACCACTGAGCCACCTTCCCAACCCCACCAATTTAATTTCTTAATCTGCTGCATTGGGCATTGGGTGTCCCTTATGCAGAGTAGCAGTGAATCTAGGCAGAGTGTAAATGTTTTAAATAACTGGAAAAACGTCAACAACTTAACTATTATTTAAGGGAATTAAAAATATTAACATATCAGGCGTAGTTCTCCTTTCCCAGTTAGGAGGAATGGATGACTGGGAGAACCTTCCTACTCTTTAATCTGAAAACTTTTTCATAGACTGCCTAGCTCCCACTGTCTCCCCCGCCCCACCCCCGCTTTTTTTTTTCAAGTAGGAAAATGGAAAACTTTTTAACATGTGGAGCTATGGTGATACTGAGACTTAAACTCAGAGCCTTTTACTTGCTAGGCAGGTGCTCTACCACTTGAGCTTAAGGTATGTCCCCAAGCCATAGGCAGGGCTTTGTGTGTGTGTATGCATGTGTGTATGTGGGCCAGTGCTGGGCCTTAAACTTGGCCTGTGCACTGTCTCTGGGCTCTTATGCACAAGACTAGCACTCAACCATGTAAGCCACAGCTCTACTTCTGGCCTTTTTCTGGTGATTAATTAGAGATAAGAGTCTCAATGGAATTTCCTCCTGGCTGCTTCAAACCATGATCCTTACATCTCAGCCTTCTGAGTAGTTAGTATTACAGGAATGAGCCAGTGGTTTTAAGAGGCCATTATTAAAACTTCATCATAGGAAAGTGTTACTATTTAAAACTAACTGAAGAGCCAAGCCAGTGCTCCTCTTGGTCCTTAGCAATTTTTTTTCTTGTATGTATGTTAGTTATGAGGGCTTGAACTGAGCCATAGCTCCCCTTCTGGCTTTTTGTTGGTTAATTGGAAGCAAGAATCTTACAGACTTTTCCACATGGTCTGGTTTTGAGTCTGAATACTCAGATCCCAGTCTTGGGAGAAGCTAAGATGATAGGCATGAACCACCAGCACTCAGCTCCTTACCAACTTGAAGTGGTAAACCTTTTTTTTAGTTCCATTTTTTGTGCTTGGGGGTGCCCTTTTGGTCACCTGTGTTGCCGCTTCCACCTGTACTTCCTTCTACTCTCTTATTCCTGTATGTCTCAGGCTGATTGCACCACAAGCCCCTCCCCCTCTCACAGCATCCTATTAGGCTTCTGAGGGCAGTTTTCCACCCTGACTCACAGGGCCTTCCTAGTTCTGCTTGAGTTACAGCCCTATATCGCCAAAATGAACAGTCCACGCAGAACTGGACCCTAGTGTTCACAGGTCTGTAGCGTCTTTTTACTCTTTATCCTCATTGATGCTGAAGAGTAGGCTCTGGCAGATCACAGAGCAATTGCAGCAGATACCAGGGTACAGAGGGACAAGGGAATGTTCACAAGGAAGCCTTAGCTCTGTCCAGGAAGCACAGGTGTGGCTGCATTTTTTTCTGTATCACTGCTCAGGGACAGTGCCCAGGCCCTGAGTTCAAGCCCCATGACTGACCCTCCCAAAAAAAGTACTCATTACTTGACTATCTGTGTATTACCTTTATAATAACAATAAAAAATAAAAATAGCTGTGTACATACATGTGCCAGTGAGTATTGAGAAGCATTCTTTTTTTTCTTTTGGCTGGTCATGGGGCCTGAACTCTGGACCTGGGCACTGTCCCTCAGCTCTACCACTTGAGCCACATCACCACTTCTGGCTTTTTCTGCTTATGGGGTGCTGAGGAATCGAATACAGAGCCTCATGCATGCAAGGCAAGCACTCTACCACTGAGCCACCTTCCCAGACCTTGAGAAGCATTTTCTAATCATGGTGGGGAGATCAGAGCTGGCTATGTAAGTGAAATTCTGTAAGGGTGGGCAGTGTTGGGCTTATTCCTCCTTCAAGATCCCCACTGTTGATCACAAAGGAAATGTGACAGTCCAAAGTCGCTTGCAAGGCAGTGACAATGGCACCTACCTCAGTGGTGTAGTAGTGTCTCTGGCCTTCAAACATGCCCCTAGGGGAGCCCTGTCTGCTGGGTAAAGCAGCAGGTGTATAAGCTCTACACCTGTGTGCATTACAGAAAGCTTCATTCAGGGTCCACAGGAAACCCCAGATCAGACACACCGATGCAGCCTCAAGGAACAGGAGTTCAGCAAACACCCCCTAGCCAGGGGCTTTCAGGCTCTTACACTTCCTGGTGGTTGTATTTCCTCCTTGAGAACTCTTACCTGAAAGAGGGGAAGCTGTGAGGCATGTGGCAGGTGCCTGGTATGAACCAGAAGTGGGTGTGAACTGGGTGTATTGGAAAACTAGGTATATTTACAGTTAGCTTTCCCCATTTAGCTTCACCTCTGAGCACGGCTTATCTCATTGGAAGGCAATTCAAGTGTTTTTTCTGAGACATTACCTGTGCAGGGTGGCTGTCCCAGAAGACCCAAGATACATGTAGCCCAGGTACCTACCCTAGTTGGTCCCTGGCCGCCCATTTGTTGGCAAGCTCTATACTGTGCGTCTGGGAGAACACTTGACCAGACTAAGGGATCCCCATGTCACTTGTAAGGTTCAGCGCCTGATAAAGTCCACAAGACCCTATATCTTCCCATACTCAACTGCTTCCACAAAGAGTACTTTCTGTGGCCCACAAAATATCCCAGGTGCCAGTGGCTCATGCCTGTAATCCTAACTATTCAGGAAACTAAGATTTGAGGATCACAGCAGGAAGTATGTGAGACTTATCTCCAATAAACCACCAAAAAACTGGCTCAAGTGATAGAGCACTCACCTTGAGCTGAAGAGCTGAGGAACAGCATTAGGCCCAGAGTTCAAGCCCCATGACCCACCAAAACAAACAAACAAAAAACAGAACTCTTTAATTTGGTAATAGGGGTGCTGGAATTGTGGGGAACATCTAGGATCCCCTCAGTCTTTCAGACTGTTTGATCCTATTTAAGCAAATGTGCCTGGTCATTAACTGACTCCTCAGAGGCAATTTTCTATGTGAGGTGAAAGTTTAACTAATGGAGAAAAGCTGCTTGGAGATCACATCTGTCCATTCCAAATGAACACTATATTCTAGCTCCTTGGCCTTGCAGTATCCCCCAGGAGCTGGGAAGCAAGAGGAGAGGGTGGAAACAGCTTAAAAGTATGTAGGTTTCCTTTGCTAACAGATTTCTACAAATTTGCTTGGCTTAACAGAACATAAATTATGTGTTGGCTCATACATATAACACTCAGGAGGCTGAGATCTGAAGATTGGGGTTCAAACCCAGCCTAGGCAGGAAAATCTATGAGATTTCTATCTCCATTCAACCACCAGAAAGCTGAAACTGAAGCTGTGGCTCAAGTGGTTGAGTGAAAAGCTAAGGGATAGTGCCCAGGTCCTGAGATCAAACCCCAGTAATGGAAAAACAGCAACAACAACAACAACAAAAAACTCCTTAAGTTAATCTTTTCTAGTTTAAAGGAAGCCAGAATAATCTCTACCTCAGGTTAGCTTCATCTAGCAGTCCTACTTCATCTACTGTTTCAGATTCCCTTACTACACATTGTAACATCCACAGGCTCCAAGATTACAATTTAGGCAACACTGTGGCTACTCTTCTGCCAGCCACAGAGGGGAAAGGTCAGAGGACACTGTCCACCTCTGGTTTCACCCTTAGCATCTAGTATTACATTTCTCTTACCCTTTTCCTTTCCCCCCTCCCTTCTTCCCTCCCTCCCTTCTTTCTTTTTCTTTCCTTCCTTCCTTTCCCCCCTTTCTTCCTTTCCTTCCTACCACCTTCCTTCCCACCTTATTTTTGATGCATTTCAAGGAAATTGTAAGTGACAATCAACTTTCCCTAAATACTAACCACCTGTATTATTAACTTGAGTTTAGTACTTTTCTTTCTTGCAGAGCTGGGCCTTGTACATGCTCAGCAAATACTATATCCATTAGCCTCATCCCAGCCTCCTACTTATTTCTTAAAATTTGTATATAACATATGTGTTAGGTTTTTAAAAAGAGGTGGCCAAGTAAGAACAGCAGCATGCACGTGGTATTCAGGTCAGGGGTAGGTTTATTCATCATTCCAGCTGGCACCAGGCCATCTTGGTCCTCCACGCGGTGGGGAAAGGCCTGGGAAAGAGAGCTGGGAGAGCTGGGAAAGAGAGAGAGCTGGGAAAGAGGTAGAAAAGAGCTAGAAAAGAGAGAAAAGAGCTAGAAAAGAGAGCATCTGGAAAAGGTGGGAAAGAGAGAACTAGGAAAGAGAAGGGAGCTGGGAAAGAGAAGAGAAGGAAAGAGCTGAGAAAGAGCTAGAAAAGAGCAGAGAGAGGGCGTCTGGGCCTGGGCTAGGCCTTATCTAGAGTATGGGCAGAGAAAGGTGTGGCCACATCAAATTCAGATGTGACCTCAGCGGATGCAGATGTGACCTCTTCCAGGTGTCCCAGTTGCCTAGGTAAGGCAGGTACTGGGTGGAGACTTTACTGTGAGGAGGGTGGAGTCTACTAGCCATCCAGGAGTGGACCTTACAATATGACCTTACAATATGAACCTAAGGTGTTGTCTAACAGCTCGCTGCATTGGTAACCTCTACTGCCCTTTGTACTGGAAGAGCTGCCCAGGGTCCCAGTTCAGTTCAGCTGTGCTCAGCATCCGATGAGTCTTGTTCCAAAGCTGCCCAGAGCCTCAGATTGTCATGCAAATTCTGGAATTGTAGTGTTATCACCACCCTTACCCCACCCATGCCTAAATGGGTGAGTTCCTGTTTCTCATCTCCACAGTACTGGACCCACAGGTCTGAACATCTGACAAGTTCTCAGCAGGACCAATGCTGCTGGTTTGCTGTTTGAATTCCACACATCACAGCACTAACTGCTCCTTGAACAGTTTCAGTGCCCAGTGACTCGTGCCATCTTCAGGAGACTGGAATAGTCAGTGAGGGGGACAAGTTGTATAATTGGTTCAGGTAGGAGTTGGGCTAGCCCAAGGTTGAATCTGAGTTTGTGCATGTTCTTCACTCTCTCCAGGACTCATAAATTAGGTTAAGAGCACAATGCATAATGGAGCAAGAGGGAAAACTCTGTTAGAGTGTAATTGTGTCAGTTCTAAGCTGCCCATGAGGTACAGTCAATGGTGGGGTCCAGGAGATGCCCCCAGGGGCTGGATGAGGAAGTGTAGCAGTAGCAAGGGAGAAACAAGATCTCCCTCGTCCACTTGTGTGGGATGCAGAGAACACTGAGCACTTGTAGTTGGAGTTTGGGGGCAATCTTAGGCAAAAAATCATCCCTGGTTTGGGTCTCCTCCAGATATGTGCCTGTGGCTGGGTTTGTGTTGTGGAGGAAATGTCCTAAGAGAGTGGCATGAGTCTGGAGCTGATGCCAGCGGCTGGTCTTGTGGAAGTGAAGGGGGGTGGGGGAGGGGACATATCTGGGTCCCTTTGCTCCAAAGAGCTCTCTGTTAGCTAAGCAAACACTGGACTCTCACTCCAGTTTCGTCCTTTGGGTGTGTCTCCCTCTTTGACCAGATTAGTGCTTGATCTATCTTTCTTGATAATGGAATAAGTATTTATGGGTAGCTTACTAAAGGCCAAACACTAGGTCTGTTTTTTGTTTTTTTTTTTGGGGGGGGTCCAGTCATGGAGCCTGAACTCTGAGCCTGGATGCAGTCCCTCAGCTCTTCAGCTCAAGACTAGCGCTCTATCACTTGAGCCACAGCGCCACTTCTGGCTTTTTTTTTTTTTTGCTTATGTGGTGCTGAGGAATAGAACCTAGGGGCTCATGCATGCAAGGCATGCGCTCTACCACTGAGCCACCTTCCCAGCCCAGTCTGGTTTTTGTTTTTGTTTGTTTGTTTTGTCAGTCGTGGGGCTTGAACTCTGGGCCTGGGCGCTGTCCCTCAGCTCTTCAGCTCAAGGCTAGCACTCTACCACTTGAGCCACAGCACTACTTCCGGCTTTTTCTACTTATGTGGTGCTAGAGGAATCGAACCAGGGCCTCATGCATACGAGGCAAGCACTCTACCACTGAGCCACCTTCCCAGTCCCCTAGGTCTGTTTTTGTTTAACCCTTAGAGTCACCTTTACAGTAGGTGACATGCCTTTCATGGGGAAACAGAAGCCGCTTAGGCAAACTGGGTAAGTTGTTCAAAGCCACACTTGTCAGTTTGGCTCCACAGTCTCTTGGTTCCTGGTAGCCTACTCAAACTACACCTTGATCTACAATATGATGTATGTGCTGGATGTTTGCTCATCCAAATGTATTTCTTCACCATGTAGCACATCCACATAACTCAATTCAGATGTAAAGGAAAGAAGACTGAAGAGTCCTGTGCCACCCAGACTTCTTTGTTTTTTTGTTTTTTTTTGTTTTTGGTCCGGTCATGGGGCCTGAACTCTGAGCCTGGGCGCTGTCCCCCAGCTCTTCAGCTCAAGGCTAGCACTCTACCACTGAGCCACAGCGTCACTTCCGGTTTTTTTCTTATGTGGTGCTGAGGAATCAAACCCAGGGCCTCTGGCACGCAAGGCAAGCGCTCTACCACTGAGCCACCTTCCCAGACCCACCCAGACTTCTTTGTTGACAGACAGCAGCATGAACATTTCCTACACATGCCAATATGCAGGCAGGTGTATGCCCTCCTGAACTCAGGGATACCTTGCATCAAGTCAGCACAAAGAGTAACTTGGGGAGTGTTTTTTTTCGGTTTTGTTTGTGGAGGAGGGTATTGGGACAAGTCTCATTATTAAACACTGTTTGTGTACTTGCTTCCCAAGTGCTGGGCAGTCCTACTATGGACTTCTCCACAGCCATTTCTGTCCTGATTCCAAACCCAAAAGGTGTTCAAGGGTAGGAGGACCTAATTGTCCCCCTCGCAGCATCATATAACTGAGTTCTCCACATCCTTTAGGCACCTATGCTAGCTGATGGTGACTCACATCTATATCCTAGCTACCCGGGAGACTGAAATCTGAGGATTGCAGTTCAGAGCCAGTCCAGGCAGACAAGTTCTTGAGATTCTTTAATCTCCAATTAACCAGCAAAAATCTGGAACTAAGAGTGTGGCAAAAGTGAGCATAAAAACAACAAAAAACAGTACTTTCCAAAGTCCATGCAACTGATGTCATAGATTCATGAATACTTCATTTTGGCAAAACTTTTTTTTATTAACATGTGGCCTGCTTAGGCACTAAGATTAAAGATACCCAATTAAGAAAGCTGCCAAACATCTAAGAACACAGAAAGGCCACACTCAATATACAAAAATTGTGGAGGAACCTACCTGCTGGCCTGTCGGCCTGCCCTGCGTTGCCTTCCTAATGCTCAGAGTGACTCAGGGCACTGGCTTCTTCTAGCAAGCACCTTTGTTCACCTCTGATTTCCCCCACTTTCCCATTGCCTGTACCCACTCAACACCAAACATGGGTGGGGTACACAAATCCCCTAAGAGTGCTGCTTGCCAGTCACCTTTTCAGTACCTTACTGGTGTCAGGGAAAAGATTGTTTGCCATTATTTTAATGGACCTCACATTTATCTTTGGCAATCTTCCTGGTTCTTGATGTATTTTGAAAATATTTGTGGAGTTAGCAGGTTCACTTAGAAAACAATTTCATGGTTCATGTTTTTATGTCTCACCTCATTCCAGAAAGAACTTAAGGCATCTGAAGTTGACATGCTAGCACAGTTCTACCTGTATAAATAATTGAAGGAGGTTGTATAAGTGAGTGGGTTTCTGTGGCTTACTCCTGGCATTCTAGAAGGCCTGTGGATAAGCCTTAAGGAATATAGCTATTAGTACAAATGCTGAGGTTTCCAGCCTGCCACCATCATTTACTAGCCTTGATATCTTGGAGCCTAAGAATATACACTTCTCATCTCCTCATCTGTGAAATGGATGCCCAAGCTAGCTGCCTCCTAGATTATAGCAAGTGAACTCTTGTAAAAATGACAGGTACCTATTGATTGCTCATGCCTGTGATCTTAGCTACTCAGGAGGCTGAGATCTGAGGGTCACTGTTCAAAGCCAGCCCAGACAGGAAAATCTGAGATTCTTATCTCCAGTTAACCACCAAAGAAGCTGGAAGTGGAGCTGTGGCTCAAGTGGTAGCATACGAGTGTTGTGCAAAAAAAGCTCAGGAACAGAACTCAGACTGAGTTCAAATGCCAAGACCAGGGCAAAAACTGATTTCTGCCTGTTTCACCTAGTACAATGTTTAATAGATAAAATGCACAGAGCCTGTCTTCACCTGACCTTCAACCCTGGGATGCTATCCCTGAACAAGGTACTATCAGCCCAGGAAAAGCTTGAGGTAGAGGGGTTGCCATCTGAACTGGGTTTATTCAGCCTATGAACTGTGATGAGGGCTCATGGACTTTATTCTAGGCAATCTCATTTCAGATGGTGTCTCCCTGCAGATGTGATGATGGGAGCTGCTCCCTCCTCTGCCTCCCAGGGAACAGTCCCCTTTTGTGCTCACTTGGCCAGGTCGGCTGCTCTCCAGCCCTGACTTTTGGTCTTAAGCATCACCATGAAGGACTGGAGACTGTCTTCACCAGGGGACCTTGCACCTTTGAGGGCAGAGACTCTGTCACTCTTGACCCTGTACCTGGAGTCCTACCCAGAATGGCTCAGTTTCTGTCCAAGTGACCAGCTGGCTCGGCCCATTGTGAACTTCGTTGTGTTCTTTTGGAAGTGTGCTATGTGGTGATGGAAAAATGGAGCTGAGGGGGAAGGAGCTGACAGCTCTGTCAGGGTCCCATGGCTGCCAGCACAGCTTTGACTCATTGTCTTCTCTTGCAGAGCCTACAACCATGGGGGTGGTGCCAGCCCGCTCAGAAGCCCAGGTACTCAAAAACAATTTTAAAGCTGTCTTACTTAATACTATGAAAACTTACCTGTTTTGTCCAATATAAATCATCAAATGTATAAAGTGTGAAGAAACCATTCACAGAGGACAGGCAGAGCAAGGAGCCCAGTTGGGCAGTAAGGATTGTTACTCACTGTGCCCAGTGGGGCTAGGCTATTGCTTGACTACCCTGCTGCAGAGGGGGACAGCAGGCGGTGGCCTTGCAGGACACAGTGCAGACCTGCTGTGGATTTCAGGGACAAACAGGAAACCAGCCAATGATCAATGCCCAGGGACCCACTCAACTCACAACTCTAGTCCCACTAGCAGCATGTCTTCCTGGGACTTTCCTTTTCACCTACTGGTCATGTCCTCAACTTGGTATTTTATCTGTTTGATATCTTTACCATTTCTCCACTCTTTTTAAGCCATAATCTTAACATAATACCAATTTAGAGAACTAAGTGTAATAGTGCACGTCTCTAATTCAAGCTACCCAGGAGATTAGGGCAGAAAGAGTATGAGTTTGAGGCCAGCCTTAGCTACTAAGACCCCCCTCTCTAGTTTTTTGGTGGTTAAGTGGTGATAAGAGTTTCATAGACTTTCCTCATGGTTTTGAACCATGATCCTCAGATCTCAGCCTCCTCAGGAGCTTGAATTACTGGTGTGAGCCACCAATGGCCCAGCTAGAACACTGCTATTTAAGCATCACATTGCTGAGTGTTGCTTGGGAGCCCTGTGAAAATGGTATGTGTTTTATATGTAGTGTCCTGGGATTTGATGGGGGGAGGGGTAACTGTTTCCAAGACTTAGCTGAATTGCTGTGTGATTGTTAGCCATCCTTTTTCACTCCTGCCTAATATTCTGAATAATATTTTTTCCCAAACATAGTGGTTCTGAGTTGGGGAGTCAGATAGTCCCTGTAGCCTAGAGTCCCCACGAGCAATTCACATCACTCAAAGACTTTCCAAAGGATGTTGGTTAACTACCTTTAAAATATTTACTAAGTAGGCACCAGTGGCTCATGCCAATAATCCAAGCTACTCAGGAGGTTGAGATCTGAGGACTGCAATTCAAAGCCAGCCTGGAAAGATAATCTGAGAGGCTCTTATCTCCAGTTAATCAGCAAAAAGCCAGAAATGGAGGTATAGCGCAAATGGTAGACTGACAGCCTTGAGCAAAAAAAGCCAAGATCTAGAGGCCCCTAGTTTAAGCACCAAATCTGGAGTGTATACACACACATATACATACACACACAATTTAATTTAAAAAATTTGAATGAGGGCTGGGAAAGTGGCTCAGTGGTAGAGTGCTTGCCTTGCATGCAGGATGCCCTGGGTTCGATTCCTCAGCACCACATATGCAAAAAGAAAAAAAGCCGGAAGTGGTGCTGTGGCTCAAGTGGTAGAGCACTAGCCGTGAGCTGAATTGCTGAGGGACAGTGCCCAGGCCCAGAGTTCAGGCCCCATGACTGGACCCCCCCCCCAAAAAAAAAAAAAAAAATTGAATGAGAGTGCCAGTGTGAATTATTTTCTCAGAAGCCCATACATTGAGAGTCTCCTCCCCCAGGAAACAGGAGAGAAGAACAACTCAACATTTTCTTTCTTTATTTTTTTTTTTGGCTGATCATGCGGCTTGAACTCAGGCCTGGGCCTATCTCTGAGCTTTTTCTGCTCAAGGTTAGTCTCTACTACTTTGAGCCACAGCGCCACTTCCAATTTTCTGGTGGTTCATTAGCGGTAAAGGGTCTCATGAGGGCCGGGAAGGTGGCTCAGTGGTAAAACACTTGCCTTGCATGCATGAGGCTCTGGGTTCGATTCCTCAGCACCACATAAGCAAAAAGAAAAAAGCTGGAAATGGCGCTGTGGCTCAAGTAGTAGAGTGCTAGCCTTGAGCTGAAGAGCTGAGGGACAGCGCCCAGGCCCAGAGTTCAGGCCCACGAGTAGATCCCCCCCCCCAAAAAAAAAGAGAGAGAGAGTCTCATGAACTTTCCTGCTCGGGCTGGCTTCAAACCACAGTCCTCAGATCTCAGCTTCCTGAGTAGCTAGGATTATAGGCGTGAGCCACTAGTACCCAGCTTCAACATCTATTTTTCACTTGGGCTATTGGATTTCATGAAATACCTGTGCAGCCCCTTCCAGGTTGCCAGCTGTGTTTGTAGTCTGCTCAGCCTAGTCCCAGCCTAGAATTGGAGGGAGGGGTAGAAGTCCTGTAGCTGGCCAGCTGCCCAGAACTTTTCTTTTTTTTTTTTTTTTTTTTTTTTTTTTTTGGGTCCGGTCATGGGGCCTGAACTCTGGGCTTGGGCACTGTCCCTTAGCTCTTCAGCTCAAGACTAGTGCTCTACCACTTGAGCCACAGTGCCACTTCCGGCTTTTTTCTTTTTGCTTATGTGGTGCTGAGGAATCGAACCCAGGGCCTCAAGCATGCAAGGCAAGCGCTCTACCACTGAGCCACCTTCCCAGCCCCAGAACTTTTCTTATGAGAAAGTATTTTTTTTTTTTTTTTTTTGCCTTTCAAAGAAAACTTCCAGTCACTTGAGGCACAGAAAAGCTTTTAGCAAAGTCGCTCCTGGCCTTAAGAGAAGAGGATCAGATTGGAGTTAGCCATTTCTCTGACACGTTGTTAGCTCAGGCTAGCAATCAGACAAAGAGGGAGGAATAATAAGCAGGTGAGGTGCTGTTCTGTGCTATGTGTGGGGCAGCTTTCCTATGTGCCTGTCTGTTTGTCCTGCCCCATGGACTTGCATGATTTCCACTGGAAAGGACATCAATACCACTCAGCTAAGATCAGAGCTATGAGGCAGACCACAGACTTCTACCACCTCTAGCTCACCCCTGGGCCTGGCATCTACCTCTGGGACCAAAAACAGTTGACATTTGGATAAACTTTGGCTCTTGCCAGCCATCCCTCTCTGTTGTATCTAGGAGGGGTGCCGAGTTTCTCCTTGGAGCCCCCACATCCCCAAGAGACACTGCGTGCTGGCCCAGGCCTTGCTGTCAGTGCCAGACGTGACTGGCCATTCAACTACCCTCTCACCATGGGTTCTCAAGTGTGTCTTAGACTTACCTGCCTAAATCAAGGATGACTAGTAAGTGGGCTAATGCCCCTACCTGCCAGAGTTGACTTACCCAAGCTCCTCAAGTTCCAGGCTCTTCTCAGACATTTTTGCAGGACCTAGAGTCCTTGTTCCTCTCCTAACACCAGCTTTTACCACTTGTTTTTGTTCTTACTCAGGCTCAGGTTTCAACCTGGGCTCCTGGTGGTGTGTAAGCTGAAAATAACAGGAGAAACACTGGAACAAAGTGGGCCCACAAAGTGTATAATGCCTGGATGAGCATGTGGCCCCACAATGACTTCTTCTTCTAGCAAAGTAGCACAAAGCTTAGAGCACGATACAGACTGAGTTAAGTCCCAGATCTAGCCAAGTCATACAGACCTAGTCCCAGAGCTAACCCAGCCAGGTGACCTGACCTCCCCATGCTTCTGTCCCCTAACCTATGAACCAAGAAGTGTGTCACCTGGTCATTGTTGGCTGCATTTGTTATGTACAGGCTCAACATAGTGTTTGACATAGGAGAGGTATTATTTCGTGTGTATGTATCTTTTATATCCTTATCATAAAAGGAAAGTATGAAAGCCCTGGATTTTGTTTTGTTTTGATTTGAGATAGGATCTTCCTATGTAACCTTGAGTACTGAGCTTACAGGTATACACCACCAAACCTGGTTCACTAATAATTTGTATGTGTGTGTGTGTGTGTGTGTGTGTGTCCTGGGACTTGAACTCAGGGCCTGGGCACTGTCACTAATGCTCTTTAACATGAGCCACAGCTTCACTTCCAGTTTTTTGGTGGTTAATTGGAGATAAGAGTCTCATGAGCTGGGTGCCAGTGGCTCACACCTATAATCCTAGCTATATGGAGGCTGAGATCTGAGGACCACGGTTTAAAACCAATGGGGACAGAAAACTTCCTTTGAGACTTTTATCTCCAACTAACTACTGAAAAACTGGAAGTGGTGCTGTGGCTCAAGTGGTAGAGCACTAGCCTTGAGCAAAAAGGGGCTCAGAGATAGTGCCCAGATCCCGAGTTCAAGCCCCATGACCAACAAAAAAAAAAGTCTCATGGACTTAACTGCCTGGGCTGGCTTTGAACTGTGATGTTCAGCTCTCTTGAGTAGCTAGGATTATAGGCATGAGCCACTGGCATCTGACACTAATAATTTCTTTAAAGTATTTAAAAAATCTCTGAGGGGCTGGGAAGGTGGCTCAGTGGTAGAGCGCTTGTCTTGCATGCATGAGGCCCTGGGTTGGATTCCTCAGCACCACATAAGCAAAAAGAAAAAAAGCTGGAAGTGGTGCTGTGGCTCAAGTGGTAGAGTGTTAGCCTTGAGCTGAAGAGCTGAGGGACAGCGCCCAAGGCCCAGAGTTCAGGCCCCACGACCAGACCCCCCCCAAAAAAATTAAAAAAATAAAAATCTCTGAGCTCCTCTGGAACTGCAACTCCTTTGTACAACTACTTAATATTTTTTTTTTTATAAAAAGGAAAAAAAAATCTGTGAAGTGTCACAGAAAAGTCCTCTTAAGGTAGTAATATTTTTCTATTTCACTGGGCAGGGAATCCTATTTTTAGCTTACCGCTAGCGATTGGGACCAGTGGTTCTTTTCAGGGTATTGGTAGATGTTACCATGGTCTTGTCCCATATATGCCACCTGTACTCTGACTTTCCATGCCCACAAGCCAGAGGGTCAGGTATGACCAGATGGGAACATTGAAATGAGCTGCTACCACCACGAATACAGAAAGGTAATAATGGCATTTGAATAGCATTTGATTTCATGTTTTAGAGGGCTTTCATAAAGCTGAGCGTAGTGGGACATGTCTGTAATCCCAGCACTGATGAGGCTGAGGCAAGAGGATCATTGGTTTGAGTAGCTAGGCTACACAGTAATACCGTTTCCAAAAAAACAAAAGCCACTGGCCGTAATCCTAGCTATTCAGGAGGCTGAGATCTGAGAATTATGGTTCAAAGTCAGTCCAGGCAGGAAAATCCATCAGACTCTGACCTCCAATTAACCAATAAAAAGGCTGAAACTGGAGCTGTGGCTCAAGTGGTAGAGTATCAGAGCAAAAAGCTTAGGGACAGCACTCAGACCCTGAGTTCAAGCCTCATGACCAGCGCGTGCACACACACACAGAGACACACATGAATACACAAATGTCAACCTTTCTTAGGTGTAGTTGTATGAATCAGCTCTCTGTTCCTGTAACAAATGCCTTAGGATAATTAATGTGGTTCAGTGGTAGAGAGCTTAGCTTAGCATGCACAAGCAGTGAGTTCAATCTGTAGAAGAAAAGAAGAAAGAAAGGAAGGGAGGAGGGAAAGAAGGGAGAGAAGGAGAAAAGAAAAGAAGCACAGAAAGGGAAGGAAAGCAGGCAGGCAGGCTGGCTGGCTTAGTTTGTTTCAGCTCACAGCTTTGGAGATGTCAGTCCATGACCAGTTGACCTTGTTTGGGGCCTGTGGCAGCACAGAACATCATGACAGGGCACATGGTAGAGAAGGCCCATTTACTTCATGGCAAAAAAGAAACTAAAGGTTTAAGTTCTCAACACCCCCTCCAAGAACAGCCTTCAATCAGTAGAGTTCCCACTAACCACCATAAAATTCTACCACTTGGGGCTGGGAAGGTAGCTTAGTGGTAGAGTGCTTGCCTTCCATGCATGAGGCCCTGGGCCTCAGCACCACATAAACAGAAAAAGCCGGAAGTGGTGCTATGGCTCAAGTGGTAGAGCGCTAGCCTTGAGCTGAAGAGCTGAGGGACAGCGCCAGGCCCAGAGTTCAGGCCCCATGACCAACCAAAAAAGAAAAGATAAGAAAAAAATGATTCCACCACTTCAGCTGGGTACTGGTGGCTCACACCTGTAATCCTAGCTACTTAGGAGACTGAGATCTGAGGACTGAGTTTCAAAGCCAGCTCTGGCAGATGAATTCTGCTGTTCCCATCCACGTACACCCTCTTTGTTTTTATGCTGGTACTGAGGCTGGGTGCTATCCTTTAGGTTTTTTTGGCTCAAGCCTGGTGTTCTATCACTTGAGCCACAGCTTCACTTCCAGCGTTTTGCTGGTTAATTGGAGATAAAAGTCTCACAGATTTTCCTGCCCCAGCTTCAAACTTGGATCCACAGATCTCATCCTCCACAGGCAGGAACAATTGGCTCTGGCTTTCATTCCCCGCCCCCTGCCCCCACCCCCCCACCCCCCCATCTTAAAACAGTTTCACAGGTGTCGTTCTGCTTATATATGTAAGTACTAATCTCATCACCCTCTCCATTGGGCCTCCTCTCATGGACATATTTTTTAATTTCCCTGGATTAATTCCTGGAAGAGAAGGTGCTGATTCACTTGGTAGAGTAGGTTCATATAAGACTCTGCTTAACCTTCTTCTAAAGTAACTGTGCAATTTAGGAAACATCCTTTTAATGGTTGTCAGTGTTATGGTTGTACCATGGTATGTACCCCCTGGCTTACAGTTAGCTATATCCAAGTCAATCTTACAAACTGTCCTGCAATCTCTTCTCCCCTCCCAGCCGGCACTGGGTCTGGCAGTGGCTCTGCTCCTAAGCTGCCTTGAGCTTAGCAGCTGCCTGCCCTGATGCCCCAATGTCCCTGATACCCTGTCCTAGTGACCGATCTCTACTGCTGCTTCACAGATGGTGCAGTCCTTGGGCTTTGCCATCTACCGTGCGCTGGACTGGGGGCTGGATGAGAGTGAGGAACGTGAGCTCAGTCCACAGCTGGAGCGGCTCATTGACCTCATGGCCAACAGCGACTGTGAGGACAGCAACTGCGGAGCTATGGATGAGGGCTACGGGGGTCCTGAGGAGGAAGAGGAGGCCGAAGGAGGTCCCCGCACTGTGCGTACCTTCACCCAGGCCATGCGGCTGTGCGTAGTCCGCCTGACAGACCCCCGTGGCGCACAAGCCCACTACCAGGCAGTTTGCCGAGCACTGTTTGTGGAGACACTGGAGCTGCGAGCCTTCCTGGCCCGGGTCCGGGAAGCGAAAGAGGTGAGCAGGGGACATGCACAGTGCCACGGTGGGCCAAGTAAGCAAGGGGACACTGTGGTGAAGGGCCTTTTGTGCTAGAGGGCCCAAGAGCCCGGTCAGGGTCATCCCCTGTCCATCCAACCAGTGGAACCCAGGACAGTGCATTCTGCCCTTTCACTGGCCCCCCTGTGCTCTGTGCTGTCCTACATACTTCACATGTTTTACCCTAACCCTCAGGCCTTCTTTCCACCAGTTTTCACTACAGGAAACTGAAGCCCAGGGAGTTAGGAAGTTCCTCCTTAGACCTCTTTCCCTCGCTGCATCATTCCTATTGTTCTAAGTTATTATCCCCCCCAAATTCTACTTTTACCTTGAAAGAGCAGAATCTGTCTACTGCCTCCCAGCTAGCCTCTCCAAGTCCCAGGTCCTTCTGAAAGCAGGAAACTAATGATAGTCATTGCTGACCACTCAGAACCACATACAGACTGGTCCAATTGGTTTGAGCTTTTGGGGTAGGTGGATGAGAGAATCTCTGTGAGGCTGTCACTGTGCATACCACAGTCCAGCCTTATTCTCCCGCTACCCCACTGAAATAATCCTCCATTTCAGAGAGAGCACATGGAAATTCTGTAACTATCTCCCAGAGCCACAGAAGGGTAAATCTCCCCCAACTACCAACAGAAGTCCCGCTAGGGTTATCCTACCTTCCCAGAGTTAGAAGATGACATCTCCTCAGCTCTTTTTGCTTCTGGAAGGAGTTACTTACTGTGTAGCAATGAAGTGAGTTCTAGACTCAAAGTCCAGCTCTTCTGTCAGCAATCCACAGATATGAAGGGGACTTTGAAGAACCAGTGGAAGTTTGCTTCATTGCTCAGATGACAGAAAGGTTTTTTTTTTTTTAATGTTTTATTTCTTTGTGGTACTGGGGATCAAACCAGTGCCTTGCACATGCTAGGCAAGAGCTTTATAACTGAGTTACAGCCCAGCTTGCAAGGGTGCTTTTGAAGTTAATTAACGCTGGTCCCTGATTCTACTCTGACCCTTTCTGGTGCTGTCTTCCTTTTCCTCTAACCCAGAAGTACTATGGCAAGCATCCTGACCCTTGTAGATATCTTGAAGATATCTGACTGATAGGGTCAGGGATGCAACTTGAGCCAGTTGGCCCCCTTCAGTAACCAGTGGCCTCCCATCCATGGGCAATATTAGTAGTCCATCCCTATTTTTCCTCCCAGCTTTTCCTTGTCATTTTTTTTTTGGGGGGGTCCGGTCGTGGGCCTGAACTCTGGGCCGGGGCGCTGTCCCTCAGCTCTTCAGCTCAAGGCTAGCGCTCTACCACTTTAGCCACAGCGCCACTTTCCGGCTTTTTTCTTTTTGCTTATTTGGTGCTGAGGAATCGAACCCAGGGCCTCATGCATGCAAAGCAAGCGCTCTACCACTGAGCCACCTTCCAAGCCCTTTCCTTGTCATCTTAGAAACACTCTTCTGATGTTCTCCATGGTTAGCAGATGGTCTGCATGCCTTTTTTCTCTGAATTCAATCTGTGTTCTCTTGCTCAGATCAGTTCCTTTTCTGGTCATTTAACAGGAGCACACAGCTTGTACTTTAAGCTACTCACTCAGGAGAAATTCAAGGAACTGGTGGTAGGATTATAGCAAGAAGGGTACCTGGAGTCAGGGCACAGCCAGGCTAATCTGGGCTGATATTTTGACAGAAGCAGCCTGCTCAGAGACAGGCATAGCTATTCCAGATCAGACCAGAGAGCTATCCACTGTGCCCTTTGCCCCACAAGCTGGTCAGGCACCACAGGAGGACTGTTATTAGGATCACAAACCTTGCACTGCTCCAAGTTGGCAGCATTTTCTAGAGCATCTCCAAGCAGTTTGGCAAGTAGTTTAGGTGAAAGCCAGGAAACCTAGTTGTGTTCTGGCGGGGGTGGGGGGGGGTGGGGGGTGGGCCGGGTGAGGTGGTAGCAGCTGAATGCTGAAAGGGAGTTGCTTCTCCAGGGTGGGGAGTCAGTGAGAACAGGGGTTCTAGGCTGCCTCCAAGATCCAGGACCACAAAGGCAACAAGGATAGCTTCTTTTCATCTAAAAGTCCCTGACACACTTCCTAGGCCCTTACCATGATGTCAGCACTTCCCTGTTTTGTTCATTTTCTCATTCTCTCTCTCTCTCTCTCTCTCTCCCTCCCTCCCTCCCTCCCCCCCCCTCTCGTCGGTTGTGGGGCCTGGGCACTGTCCCTCAGCTCTTCAGCTCAGGGTTGGTGCTCTACCACTTGAGCCACAGTGCCACTTCTGGCTTTTTCTGCTTATGTGGTGCTGAGGAATCAATCCTAGGGTCTCATGCATATAAGGCAAGCACTCTACCACTGAGCCACCTTCCCAGCCCCTCCCTCTCTTTTTCTCTCTCTCTTTTTTTTCTCCTAGTCCTGGTGCTTGAACTCAGGGCCTGGGCACTGTCCCTGAGCTTCTTTTGCTTAAGGCTAGCGCTCTGCCACTTGAGCCACAGTGTCACTTCTGGCTTTTTCTGTTTATGTGGTACTGAGAAATCAAACCCAGGGCTTTATTCATAAATAGTAGGTAAGCACTCTACCACTAAGCCACATTCCCAGCCCCTGTCGGCACTTTCTTTCATTTTCATAGCACACAGCTGTAACTGTCTCTTGGAATTTGCTTGTAAAGCACTCTGTCACCTACCCCCACACATACATACAATCCACTCAGTCCATGGCCTGCCATAGTCCACACTGGTCCACTGCTGTGTCAGACTTGAGTAAAGCAGCAGCTGAGTGAACAGATGCAATCTACAAGAGTCTGAGTCCCTTGGGACCTCTAGCCTAGGTAGCACACAGGCCCCAAGAGGAGGGGCAGACACTAGCTCCAGGCAGGGGTCCCTGAGGAGTGTGTAAACTGAGATCTGAAGAGCAAAGTAGTGCTCTCCATAGACAAGGCTTCCACACTTGTCTCTGCCACCCATGAAGGACATAGCACCTCCCTGTGGCATGCGGATCAAATGGGAGAAGGTGCCACATGGGCTCTAGGCCCTCATAGTCCCTGCTCAGGAGAGAACAAAGATGGGTAAGAGCCCTGTATGGTTCCAAGGTGATGGTTTCCTCAGATCTTCCCAAGCTCTACAGCTGGGCCCAAATAACTAAGTGCTTTCTTTTTTTTTTTTTTTTTTTTTTTTTGGGTCCGGTTGTGGGGCCTGAACTCTGGGCCTGGGCACTGTCCCTCAGCTCTTCAGCTCAAGGCTAGTGCTCTACCACTTGAGCCACAGTGCCACTTCCGGCTTTTTTCTTTTTGCTTATGTGGTGCTGAGGAATCGAACCCAGGGCCTCAGGCATGCAAGGCAAGCGCTCTACCACTGAGCCACCTTCCCAGCCCCCTAAGTGCCTTCTTGAGTCAGTTTGGTGATAAGGATGTGTGCCCTGCCAAGCAGGGCCGTATCTTATGTCTGCCAGTCTCCTGCCTTCTCTGAGCTAACCAGACATATGCTCCCAGATGTTGCAGAAGCTGGGGGAGGATGAGCCGCAGGTGAAGCCACTGGCTGAGCTTGACAACTTGAGACATACGGATTGGGTAAGATATTTGGTCTCTTCTGGTTGAAGATGCAGAAGAGCACAGCTCACCCCCAAGGGCCTGTGTGGGGAAGGCTGTGGGAGATGCCATGGCTGAGATCCTTTCTGTCTCCCTGGAGTCAGGCTCGACTGTGGGTCCAGCTAATGCGGGAGCTGAGACATGGGGTGAAGCTCAAAAAGGTGCAGGAACAAGAGTTCAACCCTCTGCCCACTGAATTCCAGCTCACCCCTTTTGAAATGTTGATGCAGGACATTCGCGCCAGGAACTACAAGCTGCGCAAGGTCATGGTGAGTTGGCAGGGCCTCCCTGCTTCTCCTTCCACCAACAGCAGCCCTGAGCTTTGCTCTTTTGCTAGGGTACCGAGTCCAGTATTGGTTTGTAGATTAAGTCCGGCATGGCCCCCATTCCCATGGCTCAAGGTTGTGTTAGGTCCACAGTGTGACAAGGGCAGGGAAAGAAGCAGGGGAATATTCGGAAGGATCAGTTGGCCCTAGCAGGAGAGGGGACCATAAGAGCCGGGGCTAGAGTGACTCTCAAATGGTAGAATGCTCACTTATCTGTGTTCCATCCCCAGTACCACAAAGAAAAGAAAAAGCCAGCAACTGCATTTTTCTTTTTTTTCTTTTTTTTTTTTTTTTGGGTCCGGTTGTGGGGCCTGAACTCTGGGCCTGGGCGCTGTCTCTCAGCTCTTCAGCTCAAGGCTAGCGCTCTACCACTTGAGTCACAGCGCCACTTCCGGGTTTTTTCTTTTTGCTTATGTGGTGCTGAGGAATCGAACCCAGGGCCTCAGGCATGCAAGGTAAGCGCTCTACCACTGAGCCAACTTCTCATCGCTGCATTTTTCCATTTAATACAGTGTGCTTATGTATACAGGCATCACTCAAAATTTTAAATGAGCAAGGTCATTTTGTTTGTACAACAACCCTATGAGTGTACATTGCCAGACTCATTTCATGAAGAACCTGAGGTGCATGAAGCTCAGGCAGCTGTATTTGGAGTATCAGCAGGCTATTCCTGAGTGTGACCCATGTATTTATCTACTGTGCACCTGTCCAAAAGGCAGCTGGGTCCCAGCGAGTAAAGGCCATGAGGCAGAGAATGTAGATGAAAACCAGGCTGTGGTCAAGGCTGTTTGAGCCTCTTCCAGTCACCCCAACACCAACAGCTAGTGCCGGCAAGCTCTTAATTGCCTTACCATTCTTCTGGTAGGTGGATGGGGACATCCCTCCCAGAGTGAAGAAGGATGCGCATGAGCTTATCCTGGACTTCATCCGCTCCAGACCTCCACTAAAGCAGGTACCAACTCTGCCCCTCCTCTCCAAGGAATTGTGGAGCCTGGGCTCTTCTGTGGCCAGCCTGGGAAGCATCTTGCAGCACCTATTTGTCTTTCAGAGGCATACTGTACTCTTGGCTGTTCACTGGTAGGCTGAGCACAGGTCTGTGGCCTTGGGTCTCCTTCCTCCTGGAAAGAATTTGTCACCTATTTGTCACCACACTAGGAACACATAAAGGCCCCAAAGGCCTCTGGAGAACTGATCCTAGCAACTCTGATTACAGCATCTCCTTCCTTCAAAGTGGGCCCATGTCACTTCCCCACTTACCTGCTGCACCATCTTTTGCAGGTCTCAGAGAGACAGCTTCGCCCATTACCACAAAAACAGAGGACTCTGCATGAGAAAATCCTAGAGGAAATCAAACAGGAGCGGAGATTACGTCCAGTACAGGGCCAGCACTTGGGTGCCCGTGGTAAGCAAGAAGAGGGCACAATGGGAAAGAAGAAATGTCCAGGGGCAGGCTACAAATCAGGAATTGGTGTCAGCTCCAAGAGCTCCTCTGTGGGTGGGAGACCTGGGACATTTTGATTTTTGTTTGTGGACTTAGGGAGTGCTGATAGCCTTGTGAAGTCTCAGTGAGAGTCATATAAGGAGGAAGTGATCTTGCAGTCCAGGTTTTGACCTGATTTTGTCATTTTACATTGTTGCAGTGGTATAAAAAATTTCAGCATTTAGGAGTAAAATAAAATAAAAACAAATTTTCTGGGGCTGGGAAGGTGGCTCAGTGGTAGAGTGCTTGCCTTGCATGCCTGAGGCCCTGGGTTCGATTCCTCAGCACCACATAAGCAAAAAGAAAAAAAGCCAGAAGTGGTGCTGTGGCTCAAGTGGTAGAACGCTAGCCTTGAGCTGAAGAGCTGAGGGACAAGCGCCCAGGCCGAGTTCAGGCCCCACGACTAGACCCCCCCCAAAAAAAAAACAAATTTTCTGGGTAGGTAAAAACAGGCATTAGGGCTGGGAAGGTGGTAGTAAAGTGCTTGCCTCACATGCATGAGGCCCTGGGTTCAATTCTTCAGTACCACATAAGCAGAAAAGGCCAGAAGTGGTGCAGTGGCTCAAGTGGTAGAGCCTTGAGCTGAAGAGCTGAAGGACAGTGCTCAGACCCAGAGTTCAGGCCTCACTACCAACCAAAAAACAAACAAACAAACAAACAGGCATTAGTCTTTAACTCCCATTTCCTGCATGGAGAACAGAAATTTATCTCTTTTTCTATTTCTCCCTATTTTACCCCTGTCACACTAAAGTAAATCTTTATTAAAACTTAAAAAAAGATATTTATTAAAATATTTGTTTAAAAAAAAAAAAGGGTCCAGGTGTCTGTGGCTCACTCCTGTAATCCTAGCTGCTTAGGAGGCTAAATTATGAGGATCACAATTTGAGGCCAGCGGGGACAGGAAAGTCTATGAGACTCTTCTCTCAAATTTACTACCAAAAAGCCAAAAGTGGAGCTTTGGTTTAAGTGATATTGCCTTGATAAAGCTCTCAGGACCCGAGTTCAAGCCCCAGGACTGGCACCAAAAAAAAAAAATGCTTAGGAACAGAGCCCAGGCCCTGAGTTCAAGCCCACCACAAACACCAAAAGTTGGGAAGGCAGGGGGCAACAAACTATCTCTACTTCCACTGGGTCTCTGGTAAACTAAGTAGTTCTACTTTATAAACTTCAATTTCTCATTTGAATAATAACTGATATTGCCATCTTGGTGCAGAAGTGTCATGGAACAATGGTCTTGGGACACTACTTCCCAAGCCAAAGAAAAGAGGCTATGAATAGAAGTAACCCTCTTGATTTTTTTTTTTTGTTTTGTTTTTGTTTTTTTGTCGGTTGTGGGACCTGAACTCTGAGCCTGGGCACTGTTCCTCAGCTCTTCAGCTCAAGGCGAGTGCTCTACCACTTGAGCCACCACACCACTTCTGGCTTTTTCTGCTTATGTGGTACTGAGGAATGGAATCCAGGGCCTCATGCATGTAAGGCAAGCACTCTACCACTGAGCCACCTTCCCAGCCCAGAAGTAACCTTGAAAGCAGAGGGGTGAGCCAGTGGTGTTCCTGGCCTGTCACCCCTCCCTCCCACACTGTCCTGTACTGATTTCTGCTTCTAGGGTTTGGTTCTCTGCCTTGCATCCTCAATGCCTGCTCTGGAGATGTCAAATCCACTTCCTGCATCAACCTGTCTGTCATGGATGCCAGGAGCAGCAGCCATCGTCCAAGGCCCAGAGTCTTGCTCAAGGCCCCCACCTTAGCAGAGATGGAGGAGATGACCACATCTGAGGTCAGAGCTCATGGAGATTCCTGAAGAGACCAGGCAGGAAGAGGGTAGGGAAGTGAAAAGGGCTGAGCAGAACCAGCTAGCAGAGTCTTCAGTAATTAGCTGAGTAGACATTGCCTGCCCAGGGCTGACAGCTAGAGTTAAGCTTATAGCGTTAAGCATATCTAGTGCAGAAGTGTCCTTGAGATACTAGACAGTGGTCATGGGACCCCTTTCCTGAAACAAACAAAGCTGGAAATTAAAGTGACCCATTGTCTTATGGTTGAAAGCTGGACCGCCTCCAAATGACTAGAGTGAGGGCCTGTCCTTCAATACTGTCCTCTCTCCTTACGAGGAGGCTGGAGCATGGCTTTGTTGCTGGCCATCTCAGTGGCTCCTAGCCTTGACTGTAGGCTGTCTTTCCCAGAATGCTCTAGAAGGCTCTTGGGAGGAATGTGGTTATTGAAGCACTTGAATGAGCTCTCTAGAAGACCATAGAGTATCAGTTAGTGGGTGGGGGAATGCCCAGGGTCTCAGTGGCTTCCCTCGTTCTACTGCCTGGGTTTAGGGATGGACAAGAGGGGCGGGAGGCAGTGGTCCTGTGTCTGACATGCCTGCAGGAGGAAGAGTCTCCGTGTGGGGAAGTGACGTTGAAGCGGGATCGCTCTTTTTCTGAGCGTGACCTGGCCCAGCTCCGGTGTGAGGTGATGTCTGGCTTGAAACCAGCCACTCAGCCCATGCAAGAGCCATCACGGCCACGGGCAGGCAGCATGAACACCTGGAGATCCAGCACCCGGGACCAGGGCAAGTGCCACCTCTTCTCCTCAGCCTGTCCTGTCCCTCAGATCTGTCCTTGGGTACTCTGTATTGGTCTCAGTCCCACATCTGAGAAAACAGCCCCCTGGCTTCAGAAGTTTGTCCCTACAGGAAGGTCACTCTCAGTCCCTCACTCCTCAGACAGGCATCCCTTCCTTTCTTTACACTTGAGAACTTTTTGTTAAATATTCCTTATTTATTGCAAAATATTTTGTAGAGAATTAATTCCCATGATTCTATTACCTGGTGATAATGGCTACCATACTGGGATGGAGAAAGAATGTTATCCAGGCCATAAATCTTTTTCTGTGTGAACAGAAACATGAGTCCTCATTTCCAATCCATCTGTCCTCAGCCACCATTTCCCACAAGCTCTTTTCCTGCTGTGGAGTTCAGAGGAGTAGAGCTTAGAAACCAAGACCTGAAGCCGGGCGCTGGTGGCTCACGCCTGTAATTCTAGCTACTCAGGAGGCTGAGATCTGAGGATCACGGTTCAAAGCCAGCCCGGGCAGGAAAGACTGTGAGACTCCTATCTCCAATAAACCACCAGAAAACCAGAAGTGGCGCTGTAGCTCAAGTGGTAGAGTACTCGCCTTGAGCTGAAGAGCTGAAGGACAGCGCCCAGGCCCAGAGTTCAAGCCCCACGACCGACAAAAAAAAAAAAAAAAAGAAACCAAGACCTGAGGGGCTGGGAAAGTGGCTCAGTGGTAGAGCGCTTGCCTTGCATGCATGAGGCCCTCGGTTCGATTCCTCAGCACCACATAAGCAGAAAAAAAAGCTGGAAGTGGCGCTGTGGCTCAAGTGGTAGAGCGCTAGCTTGAGCTGAAGAGCTGAGGGACAGTGCCCAGGCCCAGAGTTCAGGCCCCAAGACCAGACCCTCTCCCCCTCCGCCCCCCAAAAAAAGGAAGAAGAAACCAAGACCTGATAGCCACACAAGATTAGTACTACTGCAGAGGGACTGAACTCTATCTACAACAGTCATCAGGACACTGGCAGCCTGAAATCACCTTGAACAGCGTTGTAGCCTTGCCCACCTTAGACAAACCATTTAGTAAGGATTCACTTTCCATTGTTGAGCGGTCCCAGGCAAGATCTACCCTCAACTTACTCCAAGAGTCCTCATTTCCATCTTGTCTTCTGAGCCTGCAACAGGCACCTGGGCTAGAGGCAGGCCTTCCTGTGTGGTATGTCTGTTGAGTCTGCTCAAGAGCCCTGCTGAGTCATGAGCTTGCAATGCTGGCTTGTCTTATGTCAAACCATGTTCAGATATGGTCCTCTGAGCTGCATACATCCCCAGCACAGATCCCCACATAGGTAACGTATTTCTGACCTTTTGGATTGGTCCCCAGGGAAGCACATATCCCCAAAACCCACTTAGCACAGTGGAGTTCTGCCAAGTTGTCCTCACAGACCTGTGCTCTACCTCCAGTTTCTTGTGCTGTGAGTGTCCAGTCCCAGCCTGACTCCATCTGCCCACCACAAAGCAGTCTGAGCTCCTCGAACAGACCCAAGGCTTCTGAGCCAGATGCCAGACACCTATGGCTGGTGAGTGAGTTAAGGTTTCCCTGGCAGGCCTCATTAGCACGATTTTTGTTTCTTCCTAGAGCAGGACACCTGCCTGGAGGAAAGTGTCTCAGTTCTCTTGGGTGTGGCTAGGTCTGGCTTTGTCCTCAGAGGCCAGGGTCAAGCCAACATATTCTGCGGAGGTTGGTCTTTGCTGCCACCTACTGGGGTTCATTGATCTTGTGGTCAAAGTAGAGAACAGCCTTGCAAGGGACCACTTAGGACAGTGGACCCGCTGGGTTCAGAGAATAAAAAGTCAGGCAGGTAGAGGGGACCTTGGAGCTACTCACAAATCAGGAACAGTAGAGAGACCCAATGGTTAAGGCCTGGAGTAAGGATAAAATTTGAAACAGACCATAGGTGGTTTTGGTCATCAGATCAGATGAGGGTATTGGAGAAGGCAGGCTTGGATGTGTGGTCAATGAGGGCTGGGCAGATTTCTGAGCCTGTGGTTCTGGGGAACTTGTGGACCACAGCTGACACCCAGGTGTGGGAGCACTGATGCATGAGCTTCAGAAGTTGCCAGGTGTTTAGACTGGGACCAGGGAGATTGGGGGGCCCCAAGGAAGTAGAGAAGCTTGTGGGTAACCCCTGCCTGAAAGGCCTTGTCCGTTGGTGGAACAAGCAGGACCCCGCCCACCAGGAGTTCAGCCATCCTGTGGAGAGCCTGGCCCTGACTGTGGAGGAGGTGGTGGATGTGCGACGTGTTCTGGTGAAGGCTGAGATGGAGAAATTTGTCCAAGATAAGGAGCTCTTCAGCAGCCTGAAAAGGGGGAAGGTGAGGCACTTGAACCTCCTCTCCCACCAGCCCTCGGTTAGGACCGGTGAGGGTGGGTGAACCAGGTCTTAGGTGCTTGCTCTTACAAGGTCTTTTCTTACAGATTTGTTGCTGCTGCCGGGCCAAGTTCCCAATTTTCTCTTGGCCACCCTCATGTCTCTTCTGCAAGAGGTGAGCCTTCTCTGACCATGCTTTTTAACAAGGAGCCAGGAGCTGGGAGGTCTCTATACCAGGTTGACTTGAACACAGTTTCCTGTGTCACCACCATGGCTGTGGCTGTTGAGACCTTGAGATGTGGTTAGTGTGAGGAATGTAATTTTTTTGGTTTACATTTCATGTGTGTGTGTGTGCGTGCATGCGCGCGCGTGCTCATGTGTGCATGTGTGCACCAATCAACACGGGGGATTGAACTCAGGGCTTCGTGTGCTCTCACTTGATTTTTCACTCAAGGCTGCTGCTCTGCCACTTAAGTCACATCTCCACTTCTGAGTTTTTGGTGGTTAATTGGAAATAAACATCTAATGCACTTTCCTGCTCTGGCTGGCTTCAAATTGTGATCCTCAGACCTCAGTCCTCCTGAGTAGCTAGGATTACAGGCATGAGCCACCGGGTACACGACAGAGTGGAAGGCATGAGAAAAATCCAGGCCACATGTTCCCAAGAGAAGTAAGGACAGAGGTGAATGGGTAGGAGCTGAGGAAGAAGATTCTAGAATACATTAAAGTAAAATATTGGGGCTGGGAATGTGGCTTAATGGTACTGTGCTTGCCTAACATGCATGAAGCCCTGGGTTCCATTCCTCAGAAAACAGAATGCCGGAAATGGCACTGTGGCTCATGTTGTAGAGCACTAGCCTTGAGCAAAAGAAGCTCAGGGACAGTGTCTCGGCCCTAAGTTCAGAAGCCCAGGACTGGCAAAAAAAAAAAAAGTAAAATGTTGAAATAATGAGGAATTAAGCTGAAATCAATGATAGCTGATCTGGTTGTGTGGGATGGGACATAAGGCCAGAGAGAGACTATTGTTAACTCCTTAGATGTCCTCACACTAATATTCTTCCTCTATTCCCTTCTAGAGCCATCTGCACTTCCTGTAGCATAAAGGTGAGGATCTTGGTGGGGGCGGTCTTCTGGGTCTCAGAGAAAGGACTACCCTACCTCTTGTTAAATTTGTTAGAAATCTACCCTAACAGGTACTTCATCTATTTTCCTTCATGAATAGTGGGGAACATAGAGAAAACCTAACCTTTCCAAGGTTGCAGGTTTCTGTTTTGCTTGTTTTGGTTTTAGTTTTGAGATAGGGTGTCCTGGTCTGGTTTTGAACTTATTATATAGCCCATACTGACCTGGAATTTAGAATCTACTTGCATCTGCCTCCGAATTGTGAGACAGGTTCCTCCTAGGCAGGCCAGGCTGGCCTTGAAATCATGATCCTCTTGTCTTAGCCTCCTGGGTACGAGGGTTATAGTTGAATACCACCATGCCTAACTTAAGACTTAAAAAAATTCAAGCCTATGCCGGACGCCAGTGGCTCACGCCTGTCATCCTAGCTACTCAGGAGGCCGAGATCTGAGGATCACGGTTCAAAGCCAGCCCGGGCAGGAAACTCCATGAAACTCTTATCTCCAATAAACCACCAGAAAACCGGAAGTGGGGCTATAACTCAAGTGGTAGAGCACTAGCCTTGAGCTGAAGAGCTGAGGGACAGCGCTCAGGCCCAGAGTTCAAACCTCACGACCAAAAAATAAAAATAAAAAAATAAAAAAAATTCAAGCCTGGCACCACAGCTTATGCCTATAATCCTAGCTATCAGGAGGATCATAGTTTGAAGCCAGACTAGGCAGGAAAGTCCATAAGACTCATCTCCAGTTAAGCACCAATAAAGCTGGAAGTGGAGCTGTGGTAGAGCCCAAGTGGTACAAGTACTAGCCTTGAGTAAAAAAGCTCAGGGATACTTCCAGGTCCTGAGTTCAAGCCCCAGGACTGACATGCATGTACACATGTGCGCATGGCACACGTGCGCGCGCGCACACACACACACACACAATTTAGCCAGGCATTTGTGGCTCATGCTTATAATCCTAGCTGCTCAGGAGACTAAGATCTGAACATTGTGGTTTAAAGCCAGCCTGCTGGACAGGAAATTTCACTAGACTCTTCTTATCTCCAATTAACCACCAAAGAGCCAGAAGTAGAGCTATGGGTCTAGTGGTAGAGCATTAGCCTTAAGCAAAATAGCTAAAGAACAGTGCCCAGGCCGAGTTCAAGCACACACGTGCGTGCAAACATGCATGCACACGCATGTACACACACACAAAATTCAGAGGCGGGGTACTGGAAGTTCATACCTATAATCCTAGTTGTTCAAAAAGCTGAAATCCAAGCTAGGTGCTAGTGGCTCATGCCTGTAATCCTAGCTACTCAGGAGGCTGAGATCTGAGGATCGAAGTTCAAAGTCAGCCCGGGCAGGAAAGTCCATGAAACTCTTTTTTTTTTTTTTTTGTCGGTCGTGGGGCTTGAACTGTGGGCCTGGGCGTTGTCCCTCAGCTCTTCAGCTCAAGGCGAGCGCTCTACCACTTGAGCTACAGCGCCACTTCCAGTTTTCTGGTGGTTTATTGGAGATAGGAGTCTCATGGTCTCTCCTGCCCGGGCTGGCTTTGAACCGCGATCCTCAGATCTCAGCCTCCTGAGTAGCTAGGATTACAGGCGTGAGCCACCAGCGCCCGGCTCCATGAAACTCTTATCTCCAATAAACCACTAGAAAACTGGAAGTGGCACTGTGGCTCAAGTGGTAGAGCGCTAGCCTTGAGTTGAACACCTGAGGCACAGCACTCAGGCCCAGAGTTCAAGCCCCAGAATCGACCAAAAAAAAAAAAAAAAAAGTAAGAAAGAAAGAGAAAAAAAAAAAGCTGAAATCCAGAGGATTGTAGTTCAAAACCAGCCTGGAAAAAAGTATCCTTGAGACGCCATCTCCAAAATAAGCAGCAAAAAAAGCAGAATTAGAGGTGTGGCCTGGGTAATAGAACAGCAACCAAGCAAGCAAGCTGGGCAAATGTAAGACCCTGAGTCCAAGCTCCTCTGACTATATTTTAATTTTCACTGCTGAAGTTCAAGCTCAGAGCATGTATACTTGAAGCAAGTGTTCTACCACTGAGTTACACTCTCAGCTCTTAGACTGGGCAGTTTTGTTTTCTGAGCAATCCTGGGGTGTGAACTCAGGTCCTGGGTGGTGTCCCTGAGCTTTTTTGCTCAAGCCTAGGGCTCTACCATTTGAGCCACAGCTCCACTTCCAGCTTTTTTTTTTTTTTATGCTTAATTGGAGAAAGTCTTCTGAACTTTACTGTTCTATCTGGGCTGGCTTTGAACTGCAGTCCTAAAATCTCAGCCTTCTGAGTAGCTAGGATCACAGCAGGTATAAGGCACTGGTGCCTGGTTTTGATTGTGAAGTTTTCAAAAACTCTTGTCGGTAATATTTATTTATTTAGTGCCAGTAGGGGCTTGAACTCCAGGCCTCAGCTCTGTCCCTTAGCTTATTCACTTAAGGTTAGTACTCTATCACTTAAGCCACAGCTCCATTTCTGGCTTTTTTGCTGGTTAATTGGCTATTAGAGTCTCATGGGCTGGGTGTGGTGGCTTACGCCTGTAATCCTAGCTGAGAGCTGAGGATCATAGTTCAAAGCCAGCCAGGGCAGGAAAGTCTGTGAGACTTTTTTTTTTTTTGGTCAGTTGGGGGTTTTGAACTCTGGGCCTGGGCACTGTCCCTGCGCTCTTCAGCTCAAGGTGAGTGCTCTACCTCTTCAGCCACAGTGCCACTTCCGGTTTTCTAGTGGTTTATTGGAGATCAGAGTCTCACGAACTTTTCTGTCTGGGCTGGCTTTGAACCGTGATCCTCAGATTTCAGTCTCCTGAGTAGCTAGGATGACAGGCATGAGCCACCTGTGCCCAGCTTCTGTGAGACTCTTATCTCCAATTAACCACCAGAAAACTGGAAGATTAAAGCAGAGAAACATAGTATAAGAAACATCCTGTTTCCTACACAATAAATAGTAGTTAAAAACTTCCCTTATAAGCCGGGCGCTGGTGGCTCACGCCTGTAATCCTAGCTACTCAGGAGGCTGAGATCTGAGGATCGCGGTTCAAAGCCAGCCCGGGCAGGAGAGACCGTGAGACTCCTATCTCCAATAAACCACCAGAAAACCGGAAGTGGCGCTGTAGCTCAAGTGGTAGAGCGCTCGCCTTGAGCTGAAGAGCTGAGGGACAGCGCCCAGGCCCAGAGTTCAAGCCCCACGACCGACAAAAAAAAAAAAAAAAAACTTCCCTTATAGGTAAATCTTTGTTAAAATGTTTTGAAAGCTGGCATGGTGGTAATACGAGCACTTGGGAGGCTTGAGAGATTATGATGCCCAGGCCAGCCAGTGCCACACACTAAGGCCAGCGTGGGCTATATAATGAGAACCTATCTCAAACAAACACCACAAAAACCCCGTAAGTTTCAAATATCCCATGTGAGTAGGCTGTTCTGAGAAGCACTACACACACACACACACACACACACACACACACACACACACACACACACACACACACACACACTCCAGAGTCCCTCTGACACTGGTGTTTGTGCATGCTTAGGTGAAGGTGTGCATAGAAGTAAACTGTTTGCTTATGTGTCCTTCACCATGCCTCCACAGACACAAGAATGTATTGAGACTTCTGCCATTGCTACTTTTTGTGAATTTTTTGTTTGTTTTGTTTTTGTTTTTGGTGCCAATACTAAGACTTGAACTCAGGGCTCGGGTGCTGTGCCTGAGCCTTTTTGCTCAAGGCTGATGCTCTACCAGTTGAGTCACATCTCTACTTTGAGCTTTTTGCTGGTTAACTGGAGAGAAGAGTTCCACAGACTTTCTTGCCTAGACTGACTTTTAATAAAAATCCTCAGATATCAGTCTCCTGAGTAGCTAAGATTATAGCCATGAGCCACTGGGACCCAGTTCAAATCCTTTAAAAATACCCTTTGAAAGAAATAAAGAAAACAAATATCCCTTGACACTGGAACATTCTCTCCTCATTAGTGTAACTATGTGCAGGTCAAGATACTAGATCTTTGCTTTAAAGTAGCATGGTTCACCTATGAAGTCTCTATCCAATTGGATAAAAAATACCTTGGATCCAACATGAAGGAAGACCATGCTGGCCCCACACATGGTTGTAGAAGCAATTACTAGTCTCTGGGCTCCATTGGTCAGGGTGGGGAGGATGAGGTGTGGCCAGACAATCCCAAGATGCCTTGCCACACCTCCCTGTGTTGCAGATGAAGATGCCTTCCAAGAAGTATGCACACATTCCCGTCTACACATTGGGCTTTGAGAGTCCTCAGAGGATGTCAACTGCCAAAGCCACACCAACACAGAAGAGAGATGCTTTCCAGTGTGTTCCTTGGCCTTTTTGCTGGTCTCAGGTGGTGGCTAGGCATTGACAGCAAAGGGAAGATTGAGCTTGGGCACTGTTTGTGAGGGCACCACCAAAGAAATGGGAATTCAAGATGGTTGGGGATGCAACTCAGGTATTTTCTGGAGGGCTTGGGAAGTGGGACAATATAACATTGAGTGTGAGTGCTTAAGGACCAGGACCCAAGTTCCTGTAGAAGAAGAGCTTTTGCCTGGAAGCGCTTTGTCAGGCATGCTCATTCCTCAATTTCCTGTGGATTAAGAAGGGGAGAGATTGTAGAAGGTGGATACGGACATGAAAATGGATGGAATTTGAGATTCTAGAATGGGAGAGGGGCAGGGTCTGTGGGTCATCTTGGCCTTGGTGGGCTCTCCTCCCTGATGATCTCCTGAACTGTGACCTTACCCAGATCCCTTCAGGGGCCACAGTGGCGGAGCGTAGAGGAGGAGTTCCCCCACATCTATGCCCACGGCTGTACCCTGAAGGACGTCTGCAGTGACTGCACCAGCTTCGTGGCCGAGGTAGTCCGCTCCAGCCGCAGAAGTGTGGATGTCATCAATGCCACGCCTCGCCGCAGCTGCCAGACCCAGTCTCTCTACATCCCCAGCACCAGGACTCTTGACTTCAAGTGACTTCCCAAGACCGCCAAGCTGAACCATTCTGCTCCAGGCCCGGGGCACTGTCCTGGGCTGTGCATGTACATATATACATATATAGATACATTTATATAATATATTCACCTGGCCTATATATTTATATACATTGTCTCCAGGCCCAGGTGTCTGAGGCCAGGCTTACTCCAGCACCCTCCCTCTCCTTTTCTTCTCAGGACTCCTTGGAGACATAGGGATTTCCTCAGGAGGAGGGCAGGGGATGCTAGATGTTGGGACCACTGGCATAGCTCCCCTGACTGGGGCCCTGGTCATTCTCCACTCCAGGAGTGAATGCACAGCTGCCTCCTCTCCATGACTGAATGTCCAGACTGGGACAGGACACCTTGGTTCCCAGGTGGACCAGAGGACCTGGTCTGCCTCTGCTGTCCCTTAGGGTGCTTAGGCAGCAGAGGTACCAAGGGAGCCCTTAAGTGGGTGAGATTCTTCAGGAAGGCATTCCAGGCACTTCACAATTCCATCTGGAAATCCCAAAGCCAAGCTTGCTTCCTGTTCTTTGCTGACACCCACACATGCTGTCCCTCCAAGCCCACTTCATGCTGGTGCTGTTCTCCCTCATAGGTCCTAAGAACCTATGATACTGGGTGGTCCCAGGACAGGAAAAAGCAGCTGTGGGAACTTGTGCACTTGCCACTATTGGCCTAATAAAGTTTATCTACCTTCTGAGGTGGGCACTGAGGGTTCAACTGAGGCAGCTGTATGCTCTTTCAAGGCGAGGCTGGGCCCCACAGAACCAGGATGGGCCTCCCTGGCACCTCCATCAGGATGCACATTGCAGGACCAGGTGTTTAGGACAACTTCTGTTACAGAGCTCTTGGTCAGCTTCTCTACCAACTCCTTTGCCCTGGTCATCTCCATGCGGAACAATAGTTCACATTACCATCTGTCACCTGCATTAGCTACTAACATTAGAGATCCTTTGGTCTCATTTTCCCAGACCCCTAAGTCCTATTCTCTAGGTAGATAACTTTCCTGGGGCTCACAGGAGAGGATCCAGGTAGGAGCTCTGATAATCACCCACCACTCACATTTACCCAGAAAATTGGTTGTCAACATACCACCTAACATATAATAAAACTAAGGCTCAGCAGGGTACTGATGGCTCACACCTGTGATCCTAGGTACTTAGAAGGCTGAGATCTTAGGATTGCAAGTAGAAGCCAGGCAGGAAAAATACAACTCATCTCCAATTAACCAGCAAAAATCCAGAAGTAGAAGTGTGGCTCAAATGGTAGCGTGCCATCCTTGTGTGAAAAACCTAAGGGACAGCATTGAGCACTGGCAAAAGAAAGGAAGGAAGCCAGGTGCTGATGGCTCATGCCGGTAATCTTAGCTATTTGGGAAGCTGAGATTTGAGGATCAACATTTGAAGCCAGGAGACTTTTTTTTTTTTTTTTTTTTTTTTGCCAGTTCTGGGACTTGAACCCTGAGCCTGGGCACTGTCCCTAAGCTTCTTTTGTTCAAAGATAGCACTCTACCACTTGAGCCACAGTGTCACTTCCGGTTTTCTATTGGCTAATTGGAGATAGTCTCATGAATGTTCCTGCCCAGGCTGGCTTTGAACCACGATCCTCAGATTTCAGCCTCCTGAGTGGCTAGGATTACAGACATGAGCCACAGCGCCTGGCTTAAAATGTCATTTTAAAGAGAAAAAAAAAAGGCTCAAGATGAAAGAATTTGGCAACTTATCCTAGAATATACCAGGACCTCTATTGAGGCCTGTCTGTTTAAGACAGAGTCCAACACCCTACCCTGTACTGGAGAAGGCCTCAAAGGGACATGACATATAACAATTGAGCCCATGGGAAAGAATATTTTTAACAGCTAAAGTCCAGGAAACTCAAATATACAAAATCAAAGTAGTCAAGAAAAGTAGGGGCTGGGAATGTGGCTTAGGGGCAGAGGGCTTGCCTAGCAGACATGAAGCCCTGAGATCTGACTGTTGTTTGAAGCTAGCCAGCCTGGGCAGACAAGAGATTCTTAACTGCAAAAACCCAGAGGTGGAGGTGTGGCTCAGGTGATAGAGCACCAACCATGAGTGAAAAAGCCAAGTGAGTGTGAGGCTCTGAATTCAAGCCCCAGTAGTGGCACATACACACACACACACACACACACACACACACACACACACACACACACACACACGTGTATCATTGGTTCATGCATGTAATCCTAGCTACTAGGGAGGCTGAGATCTGAGTATCTTGGCTCAAAGCCATCTGGGGCAAGAGACTTATCTCCAATTAACAACAAAAAAAAGTCAGACAGAAAGTGGAGCTATGGCTCAAGTGGTAGAGTGCCAACCTTGAATGTAAAAAGCTCAGGGACAGTGCTCAAGCCCCAGATTCAGCAGGAAAAAAAAATTTCTTTATGCAGCATTCTCATGGGCAGTTCCAGGGGCTAAAGTGCATTTGATTTACAATTGCAGAAAGTGGCACAGGGCAACACAGCCTTATACTCTCAACCTCAAGGGACGTTTGAAAAGCCAGTATGAAGACAACAAAAGCCTATCTGGGAATATCTGGGCAAAGCAATCCCTTCATGCCATACAGCTCCACAGAGATCTTCCAGAGGCCACTTAGGCAACTTTAGACAGGCAAACTGTAAGACAAAGTCAAGGAGACTTCCTGGTTTTGTGTTCTTGCTATATTTGGAGTTTTGTAGCCCCTTTTCTTCTCCCCAACCATGGGTAAAGGTGATCATCAACTCATCATGAACCTCATCTACTTGAGATCTTGGCAAATACAGTTGATATATCTTGAGGACCAGATCAGGCCTTAAGCGTTCAGGGAGAAACTCACATTTGCTGTTTTTTTTTTTTTTGGGGGGGGGGTCTGGTTGTGGAACTCTGGGCCTGGGCGCTGTCCCTCAGCTCTTCAGCTCAAGGCTAGCACTCTACCACTTGAGCCACAGCACCACTTCCGGCTTTTTTCTTTTTGCTTATGTGGTGCTGAGGAATTGAACCCAGGGCCTCAGACATGCAAGGCAAGCGCTCTACCACTGAGCCACCTTCCCAGCCCTGCTGTTGATTGTTTAGGGAAGACCCATTCCAAGTTGGGCCTGATGTTGGGGCCTCAGTGTTCATGACTGCTCAGGGAAGAGAAGCCGTTCAGGATTGAGACCTCCCGTTTCCACTCATAGGCTAGGCAACAGGCTTCCATAAGTTAGTCACACCACCAGAGTAAGGGTGACACAGAAAGCTTAGTCCCAAACAGTGAGCCATGGGATGGAGTGCTACGCCTGACTGGAGTAGGAGTGATGGATGCATTGATTATGATGCCTGGTAGGGACAGAATCCTCAGCCTCAGACCACTGATTCTCATACCTAAATGTATAGGAGCCACCCACTGTTGCATTAGTGGCAATAAAGAGCAAAAAACGAGGACCTATTATTTTTACTTTTGCTGGTCCTGGGGCTTGAACTCAGGGCCTGGGCGCTGTCCTGGAGCTCCTTTTTTTGCCCATGGCTAGCGCTTCACCACTGGAGCCACCGCGCCACTTCCCACTTCCAGCTTTCCCCGTGATTAACTGGAGGCCGGGTGTGGTGGCTCGCGCCCACTCAGGAGGCTGAGATCTGAGGATCGCGGTTCGCAGCCAGCCGGGGCAGGAAAGTCCATGAGGCTCTGATCGCCAAAAAACCACCCGGAAACGGGAGGCGGCGCGGTGGCCCGAGCGGAGGGCGCAGGGACGGCGCCCAGGCCGAGTGCAGGCCCACGACCGGCAGCAGTCTCGGGGCTTTTCCTGCCCGCGCTGGCTGACCTCAGGCTCCCGCGCAGCTCGGCTGCAGGGTGCGCCCCGGCGCGGTGTCTCCCGGGGGAAGCGTGGGAGTGGGCGGCTCTGCGAAGCTTCGGGTGCAGTGAGAGCTTCCTGCGTCCCGAGGCAGGCTGAAGAGGCGAGGCACGCCGAGCGGGGACCGCGTGCCCTCCGGCCTTCCGGCTGCCCTCTGAGAACCAGGGCCCGAGTCAGGGCACAGCTCGCGCCGAGCCTGGCCCGCCCTATCCCGCACGCCCGGAAAGGCAGGCGGCAGCCACTACACCGCGCACAGCTCGAGCTCAGGGGCTCTCAGCTCTCGCGAGAACACGTCCGGCGACTCCTGGGCCTTTTTTGACGCCATTGGTAACGGACCGGAAGTTCCGGAGAGCCACAGCACGCAGACGCGACACGCCAGCCTCACCCAGCGCGCCGTAAGTGCGCAGGCGCGCCAGTCTCACCCAGCGCGCCGTAAGTGCGCAGGCGCGCCGGCCGGTCTCCTTTGCTCTGTCTCCAGACGGCAGGCCGTCGGGTCCTATGTCGCGCCGGGCCCTCCGGAGACTGAGGGGAGAACAGCGCGGTCAAGAGCCCCTCGGGCCCGACGCCCTGCAGTTTGTACTCCGCGATGACGATGACGGGGAAGAAGGAGGATCAAAACGAGGAATGGGTGGAGGACGCCCCGCGGGCACCGGAAAGGACGGCGTCCAAGTCAACAACCGGTTCGAGCTGGTGAGAAGCCGGGCGGCGTGGGGGAGGGGGCCAGGCGGGGCGGGGCGTGACGTCACGGTACGGTTTGGGCGTCGGGTTGGGGCTGCCGCGCGGAGGGCGCGGCCGTGACGTCATAGGCGGGGCGGGGCCCGGCTGCCCCGGACGCCTCCGCGCCGGAGGGGGCGGTGCTCCGCGGCCCGGGCCGCGGTCTTCGGGCTCGCTGGGAAGCGCCAGGCCGCGGCCCCGGGCGCGACCTCGGTGGGGCAGGTGCCACAGCGCCACTGCCGAGTGGGGACTGAACTCAGGGCCCGGGCGCTGCTCCGGAGCCTCAAGGAGTGCTCAAGGCCAGCGCTCTACCGCCTGAGCCACAGCTCCGCTTCTGGCTGAGGAAGCGAACCCAGGGCCTCCTGCATGCGAGGCAAGCGCGCTACCACAGAGCCACCTTCCCAGCCCCCCAGCAAGATTAATTTTCATTTGGAGGATATTTGCATGTGTCAGGCACTGTAGTTACGTCTTCACAACCTGGAAAGGAGATTGACAAGAGGTACTGATGACTTCACTATAAATACAGATTATCTGCGGCTCTATAGTAGAATGCTTGTCTACCGTGCATGAAGTTCACTTGGTAGCACCACAAAATATACCCAAATCTTTGTTGGCTTTTTTTTTTGCCAGTCCTGGGGCTTGAACTCAAGGCCTGGGCGCTGTCCCTGAGCTTCTTTTGCTCAAGGCTAGCAACGCTCTACCACTTGAGCCACAGCACCACTTCCGGTTTTCTAGTGGTTTATTGGAGATAAGAGCCTCATGAACTTTCCTGCCCAGGCTGTCTTTGAACTGTGATCCTCAGATCTCAGCCTCCTGAGTAGCTAGGATTACAGGTGTGAGCCACCAGCACCAGGCTTCAAATCTTAATAAAGGTAGTTTAATTTTTTTTTCCTCCTCAGGTCTGGGCTTGAACTCAGGGCCTGGGCACTGTCCCTGAGCTTCTTTTGGTCAAGCTAGCTCTCTATCACTTGAGCCACAGCACCACTTCTGGCTTTTTCTGGGTATGTGGTACTGAGGAATTGAACTCAGGGCTTCATGCATGCTAGGCAAGCCCTGTACCACTACGCCACGTTCACAGGCTGATAATTTAAATCTTTAAGTAGTTCCAACCTAAAACATGTTTCTAGCTGGCGCTGGTGGTTCATACATGTAATCCTAGCTACTCAGGAGGCTGAGATTTTAGGATTGTGGTTTGAAGCAGCCCAGGCAGGAAAGTCTGTGAGACTTGTATCTCCAGTTAACTACCAGAAAGCTGAAAGTAGAACTGTGTTTGATAGAGGGCTAACCATGAGCACAAAAGCTCAGCGACAGCACTCAGGCCCTGAATTCAAGACCTAGGACTGGCAAAAAAAAACAAAAACTTTCTACTTACATGGCTTTTATTTATTTATTTTCACTCATTTATGTTTTATTGGTCATAGGGCTTGAACTCAAGGCCGAGGCCCAGTGTTTGAGCTCTTTGGCTCAAGGCTAGCACTCATCACTTTGAGCCATAGCAGTAATAAGGGTTTTCTGGTGGCTAATTTTGAAGATAAAAATCTCAAGGACTAGCCAAGCGCCAGTGGCTCATGCCTGCCATCCTAGCTACTCAGGAGGCTGAGATCTGAGGATCGAGGTTCAAAGCCAGCCCCGACAGGAAAGACTGTGAAACTCCTATCTCCAATAAGCCACTAGAAAACCAGAAGTGGCACTGTAGCTCAAGTGGTAGAGTGCTAGCCTTGAGCTGAAGTGCTGAGGGACAGTGCCAGGCCCAGAGTTCAAGCCCCACAACCGACAAAAAACAAAAACAAAAAAAAATTCAAGGACTTTCTGGTCTGAACTGACTTTGAACCATGATCCTCAGATTTCAGCCTCCTGAATAGCTATGATTACTGGTGGGGGTTTTTATATTGGGAACAAGTGTAATGTCCCTACTAATGAAGAAAGGTAAATAGAATGTTGGGAATATTCAGGAGGAATGAGAAAAATGGCAGGTGATTATATATACAAATGGAAAGAAATGATGCCTATGTGTATCACCCAAATTATAATGGACTCAAGATTTGGTGTTTCCCTTGTCTCTTTCTTCTTGCTTGTTTTGAGCTAAAATTACACCAGCTAAGCATGCTGTACCACTAACCCATATTCCAGCACCCTGCTTTCTGGTAGAATATTATCACCTAGGAGGAGCTCAGGCCTCCTCCCAGGGCTGTGGATGCAGCTCAATGCCAGTTTCCTCCTAGATCTGTGTGTCCAGATGTGAACTGATCTTACTGCTGAGCCCACACCTTCTTCTGCTCAGCCACCTGGCAGGGCTTCTCATGTCTGCCTTTGCTTTTGTTCCTGAACATTTTGTTCTGAACTTGTGCTGATCACGGCCTGTGTTTCCATCATCTCCCAACAATCTTCAGTAGCACCAGGTTTGTCCAGTCTGTCGTGATGGCCATCCTATCTCTTTATAATCTGGCTTGTTCTGCTCAAGCTTCCTGACCTGCCTTTACCAAACAAATTCCCTTTGTTCAAATATGAACATAAGCCTCGGCCCCTTACCTTCCGTGAACTTTCCTTAAATGGGTACTTAAAAGGGTACTTGTTACTGTCTAATTAAAGCATGTGGTCACCCACTGTTCCCATTGCTTTTATTCTGTTATTTTTTTCCCTTTCCTGTCAGTTACCAACAAACATACAAGACAAGCTACTTGTTTATTCTTTTTATTTTTATATTGTTTATCTCCCATTACTAGAATATAAGCTTCCTGTTATTTACTTATATAAGCCCATTATCTAGAGCAGTGTTCTGGCAAGCAGCTGTCAAAGTAACAGGTTTGCTGGGTGCTGGTGGCTCATGCCTATAATCTTAGCTACTCAGGAAGCTGAGATCTGAGGATCACGGTTCAAAGCCAGCCTGGGCAGGAATAGAGATTTTTTTTTTGGTTCGGTCATGGGGCTTGAACTCTGGGCCTGGGCGCTGTCCCTCAGCTCTTCAGCTCAAGGCTAGCACTCTACCACTTGAGCCACAGCGCCACTTCCAGCTTTTTTCTTTTTGCTTATGTGGTGCTGAGGAATTGAACCCAGGGCCTCAGGCATGCAAGGCAAGCACTCTACCACTGAGCCACCTTCCCAGCCCCTCTGTGAGATTCTTATCTCGAATAAACCACCAGAAAACTGGAAGTAGCACTGTGGTAAAGCGCTCGCCTTGAGCTGAAGAGTTGAGGGACAGCGCCCAGGCCCAGAGTTCAAGCCCTACAACCAACCAAAAAAAAAAAAAAAGGAGGAGGCAGCAACATAAGTCTGGGGGTATGGTTTAGTGGTGCAACTTGCCACTAGCATGCACAGGCTCTGGTTTCAATCCTCAGCCCTGTACAGAGAACAAGCCTCCATGCTGAGCACCAATGGTTCACACCTGTAATCGTAGCCATTTTAAGAAGCTGAGATCTGAGGATCAAGGTTTGAATACAGCCCAGAAGAAAAGTCCAAGAGACTCTTAAATCCATTTCATTTCCATTCTTAAATCCATTTTTTATTTTTAAAGCAGATTTTTCATTTATTTATTTATTTTCTGTCATGGAGCTTGAACTCTGGGCCTGAGCACTGTCCCTCAGCTCTTCAGTTCAAGGCTAGCACTCTACCACTTCAGCACAGCACCACTTCCGGCTGTTTCTGTTTATGTGGTGCTGAGGAATTGAACCCATGGCTTCATGCATGTGAAGCAAGCACTCTACTGCGGAGCCACCTTCCCAGCCCTAGAATACCAGCTTTGAATGAAAAAAGCCAAGCAAGAGGTGGAGCCCCTTAGTTCAAGTCCCATTATTAGCGCGCGCGCATGCACGCGCACACACACACACACACACACACACACACACAATTATACAGGACTGAGGATTGTATGGATTATGCACAAATACTATACCATTTTACGTATAAAATCTTCAGATTGGGCTGGTAAGATGGGTCAGTGGTAGAGTGCTTGCCTTGCATGCATGAGGCCCTGGGCTTGATTCTTCAGCACCACATAAGCAGAAGAAGCCGGAAAGTGGAGCTGTGGCTCAAGTGGTAGAGCACTAGCCTTGAGCTGAAGAGCTGAGGGACAGCACCCAGGCCCAGACTTCAAGCTTCATGACTGTAAAAAAAAAAAAGCAAAGGACCACTATTTATATTAGATATACTAAAGTCTGGATTTATGGCCTTGGTTTGTTTTTTTGTTTTGTTTTGTTTTTTTGTCAGTGATGGGTTTTGAACTCTGGGCCTGGTTGCTGTCCCTATGTTCTTCAACTCAAGACTACCATTCTACCGCTTGAGCTACAGCACCACTTCCAGTTTTCTGGTGGTTAATTGGAGATAAGAGTCTCACAGACTTTCCTGCCTGGGTTGGCTTTGAACTGTGATCCTCAGATCTCAGTCTCCTGAGTTGCTAGGATTACAGGCGTGAGCCGCCCACGCCCAGCTATGGCCTTGTTCTTTTTTTTTTTTTTTGGGGTCCAGTCGTGTGTTCTGAACTCTGGGCCTGGGCGCTGTCCCTCAGCTCTTCAGCTCAAGGCTAGCGCTCTACCACTTGAGCCACAGAGCCACTTCCGGATTTTTGCTTATGTGGTGCTGAGGAATCGAACCCAGGGCCTCATGCATGCAAGGCAAGCGCTCACCACTGAGCCACCTTCCCAGCCCTACGGCCTTGTTCTTGCTGCACTGGCACTCTCACTTGAGCCACACCTCCAGCCCAGCCATTACAAGTGTTTTAGAAGATGGCATATTGTAGAAGAACCAAACCGTGACCCTCCAGCTCTCAGCTAGGCGTCGCTAGTATTACTGGTGTGAGCCATCCATGCCCAGCACCACTCAAAAATGTTTGTAGGTGTACTCTTTCCCCTAGCCTCTTGTCTGTTCTGCCTTATGAGCTGAGGCTTAAGCAGGCAATGGAAAGAGAGACCCTCACTACTCAGCTGTGTATTTGAAAGTTTGCATTTGGCTGGTGCTTGGTAATTGGATATAAATGGTAATGTGGGGGATTTTTGTTGGTGTTGTCTTTGAAGACAAATGCCATACACCACACAAATTTCTCTAGTGTTCCCTGACTGAGCCTGAACTTGTTTGGCTAGAATTATGCTGCATAGGCAGAGATAGTCCTCCCTCCTACCACCTGGCGGCCCTGATCCCTCTGAGTCTGCCTCTCCTTTTTGACTGTCTGAGCATCACTGCACCTGACTGTGTTGGCAGCCTGTTTTCCTCCCGTCTGTTCTCCAGATAAACATTGAGGATCTTGAGGGCGACTCTGGAGTGACTGGGGAGAGGTCTGATTGTACGCTGGCCGGAGACAAAGGGCAAGCTGAGCATGGAAGCCCAGAGAAAGTGAGCAAGAGCAATGGACACACAGCTAAGGCAGAAACCCCAGAACAGGTGATGGGGCCCATGGTAATGAGAAGGCCAGAGTATGCTGGAGGGAGGAGGGCTCAGGGTGGCAGCCTTGTACTTAATTCTGCCAACTTCTTGGCAGCTTACTTTTCTTAGTTCACTTATGTTAATTACTTAGTTGTTTAAAATTCTCACAGGAGCCCTCATGAAATTTGCATTGAAATTCTTAAGACCCATGGTGGTTTTGTGGGAGTGTTTGTTCCAGCTAGTGAGGCCTGGGGTCTCATGGAAGAAGTTATTCCAGAGCAGGTGTGGGGGAGCACTGAGGCAGGAGCCCTGGGAGGACCTGTCTTCAGGATTACTGAAGTGTGCAGGGAGTGGTTGGCAAAGTAGAGTACAAAAGCCTACTGAGCCATCTTTTCTTTTTTTTTTTTTGGTCGGCCGTGAGGCTTGAACTCTGGGCCTGGGCGCTGTCCCTCAGCTCTTCAGCTCAAGGCTGGCGCTCTACCGCTTGAGCTACAGCTCCACTTCCGGTTTTCTGGTGGTTTATTGGAGATAGGAGTCTCACGGTCTCTCCTGCCCAGGCTGGCTTTGAACCGCGATCCTCAGATCTCAGCCTCCTGAGTAGCTAGGATTACAGGCGTGAGCCACCAGTGCCCGGCTACTGAGCCATCTTGATACTCAGGTCATGGGGAACTCTGAAGCGGGTCCAGAGGTTACCCCATGGTTGGGAGGACGGCCATGGGAGATTTCTGGCATGAAAGTAAGGTGAGGGGTCTTGCTAGGTAAGGAAGGGGATAGTGACAGCTTCTCATGATTTAAGATTTTTACTTCCCTTTCTATGGCTTGAAATGTCTCCTTTTATTAGTGTAATGCAAGTAGCAAACTCCGAAAGAAGAAAAAGAAGCAGAAAAATAAGAAAAATTGTCCAGGAGAATCCTCGGTATGTATCATACCTAATCTGGTTAGTCTCCTTAAGCCTTTTTTCTTCCCTTCTGGCTGGGTTCCTCAAGTTGGTGCTAGAAAAAGTTTATTTTCACTTGATAGTTTGGTTCCTTCCCAGTGGAAGTAAAGAAGCAAATAGTCAGGTAAAGAAACAGGAAATGGCCAGATGCTGGCAGCTCGTGCCTGTAATCCTAGCTACTCAGGAGGCTGAGATCTGAGGGTTATGGTTTGAAGCTTGCCCAGGCAGGAAAGTCCATGAGACTCATATCTCCAATTAATCACAGAAAAAGCTGGAAGTGGTGCTGTGGCTCAAATTGCAGCCTTGAATGAAAAGTAGCTCAGGAACAGCACCAAAGCCTAGAGTTTGAGCTCCAGGACTGCCAGCAAAGAAAAAGAAAAGGAAAATGTACTTGTTTTGCTACCTGTCTTCCCCCTCCCTCTCCCTCCCCTCCTCCTCCTCTTCTTCCTACCCCCTCCTTATTCTCCTCCTCCTCTTCCTTCCCCCTTCCTTATTCTCCTCCTCCTCTTCCTTCCCCCCTCCTTATTCTCCTCCTCTTCTCTCCTCCTCTCCTTCTCTCCTCCTCCTCTTCCTCTTCCTCTCCCCCCCCCCCTCCTTTTGCTTAAGGCTTACACTCTACCACTGGCCACTTCCACCTTTTCTGTGTATGTGGTACTGAGGAATCACACCCAGGGCTTCATGCATGCTAAGCAAGCATTCTACCACTAAGCCACATTCCCAGCCTACCTTTTCCTTTTGGTCACAGCCTACTCTTGGTTCCAAGTTTGAACAGAAATTAGAAACTGTATTTTGCCAGGTGCCTCTGGTTCATGCCTATAATTCTAGCTACTCAGGAGTCTGAGATCAGGGTTCAAATCCAACCTGGGCAGAAAAGTCTGTGAGACTCCCAAGCCCTGGAGCTTGAACTCTCAGCACTGTTCCTGAGCTCCATTTTGCCCAAGGCTAGCATTTTATCACTTGAACCACAGTGCCAATTTTGGCTTTTTTTTTTTCTTTTTTTTTTGGTCATAGGGTTTGAACTCTGGGCCTGGATGCTATCCCTCAGCTCTTCAGCTCAAGGCAAGGACTCTACCACTTGAGCCACAGTGCCACTTCCGGTTTTTCTGAGTGGTTTTTATTGGAGATAAGAGTCTCATGGACTTTCCTGCCCAGGCTGGCTTTGAACTGCAATTCTCAGATCTCAACCTCCTCAGTAGCTAGGATTACAGACATGAGCCACAGACGCCTGGCCAGCACTTTTGGCTTTTTTCAGTGATTACTTGGGGATAAGAGTCTCTGACTTTCTTGCCCAGGCTGGCTTTGAACCTGAAATCCTCAGGTCTTGGTCTCCTAAAGTAGCTAGGATTACAGATGGAGCCGCTGGTGCTCAACCTGTGAGACTTAAAATGCAACTAACCAGCAAAAAGTTGGGAGTGAGGGTATGGCTCAAGGTATGGCTCAAGTACATCCATGGATGTAAAAGCTAAGCGAGTCAGTACTGGTGGCTCATGCCTGTAATCCTAGCTATTCAGGGGGCTGAAGATTGCAGTTTGAAGCTAGCTCAGAAAGGAAAAGTCATGAGACTCTTATCTCCAATTTACCACTGGAAAACTGGTAGTGCTAAGTGTTAGAGCACTAGATTTGAGCAAAAAAAAAAAAAAAAAAATGCTCAGGGGCAACACCCAGGCCTTGAGTTCTGACTGACCCTCACCTTCCTCCACCCCCTCAAAAAAAGGAAGAAGCTAAGCCATAGTTCAAGATCTTTAGTTCAAACTCCTGTACTGTACAAAAATAATTAATGAGTAAGTAAATAATAAGTAGCTCTTTTCAGTAGAGAGCTTTCCCCAGCTCTGTCCTGTTACACTGTGTGAAGATTACTGTCTGACTTTTTTCTTATGCTAACAGCTTAGCTGTGTAGTAGATACAGAAATGGTTGATGGTCCAGGCTCATTCACACAATTATAGCTACTCAGTAGGCAAAGATCTGAACATTGATTTGGAACCGCTGAGACAGACAAATCTGAGAGACTTTTTCTTTTTGGCCAGTCCTGGTCCTTGAACTCTGGATTGTTCCTAAGTTCCTTTTGCTCAAGGCTAGCACTCTACCATTTCAGCTACAGCACTACTTCTAGCTTTTTCAGTGATTAATTGGAGATATGAGTCTCATAGACTTTCTTGTCAGGCTGGCTTCAAACTGTTTGATCCACCTAAGTAGCTGGGATTACAGGCATGAGCCACCAGCTGAGAGACTTATTTCCAATTAAGTAGCAAAAGACAAAAGTAGAGATGTGTCTCAAGTGGTAGTGAAATAACCAAGTGAGAGCTTGAGGCCCTGAGTTCATGCACCATTGCTAGCCATCTCCCTCCCCACCCCTGCCAGAAAGAAAAATTGTTGACAGGCTAGTCTGTCCTTAGAGAATTTGTTCCCCTTCTTGCCTTGAGGTCTTGATTCTGTTTGTGTTGAAAAGTTGTAGCTTTGTGCTATCTGCTAGGATTTACAAACCATATTTCACTTACTACACAACATTAATTCATTTGGATCTACAATGCAACAATAAGATCAAACAAAAAATTATTTTTATTTTTGTTTTATTTAAGTAGTTGCATAAAGGAATTGCCACTTAACAAAGCAGTTATGAATATATCTTAATCAAAGTCACCCCTTTCAACATTCTCACCAAAAAAAATTTACTATTCTTTGAAGAAAGGATTAATTTTTTTCCCTTATAGTTTTTTGAATGTCACAGAGCTTTATCCATGAAAAAGTAATAAGCATTTATTTGTAACTTGTACAAAGCAGTAGCTAGCCTTGAAGTTTTCTGTTTGGCTAAGAGAGCAGTGAATACTAATGTGCTTGTTTGGGCTGCTACTTATCTTAATCAAAATGTCTACATGATAGAACGTAAGAATTTGTTGCATGTTTGTTTAGGTTTTTTTGAGTGTTTTGGTTTTTTTTTGTTTGTTTGTTTTTTTGCCAGTCATGGGCCTTGAACTAAGTGCCAGGGCACTGTCTTTTGCTCAAGACTAGCACTCTACCACTTGAGCCACAGCACCACTTCCGGCTTTTTCTACATCCAAAACTTCGGGCTGGGAGTATAGCTTAGTGGTAGAGTGCTTGCCTAGCATGCAGGAAGCCCTGGGTTCAATTCCTCAGTACCACTTACACAAAAATAGCCAGAAGTGGCGGTGTGGCTCAAGTGGTAAAGTGCTAGCCTTGAACAGAAGCTCAGGGACTGTGCACAGGCCCCGAACTGGCCAAAAAAAAAGAAAAGAAAAGGGCTGGGAAGGTGGCTCAGTGGTACAGTGCTTGCCTTACATGCATGAGACCTTGGGTTCAATTCCTTAGCACCACATAAGCAGAAAAAGTTGAAAGTGGTGCTGTGGCTCAAGTGGCAAAGCGCTAGCCTTGAGCTGAAGAGCTGAGTGGACAACTCCCAGGCCCAGAGTTCAGGCCCCATGACTGACAAAAAAACTAAAAGGTCAAAGTGGTTATTAACACATTGTTCTGGACTTTTAGGAACATGGACTGGAAGATATTGATCGCATCTTGGAGAGAATTGAGGACAACAGTGAATTCAGCTGCCCAGGCCCCCCTCCTCTAAGCTCTAGAAAGCATGTGCTGTATGTGGAGCACAGGTACAGCTCTTCCATCATAGGGGACTAAAAGTAGAAAGTTTACTGTCTTTACTTTGACCATGTTTATTTTAAAGGTTTACTGTGTTTATTTTGTAAGGTGTGAGCTGAGGGCTGGTGGTTCACACCTATAATCCTAGCAACTGGGGAAGCTGAGATCTAAGGATCATAGTTCAAAGCCAGCCCAGGCAGGAAAGTCTGTGAAACTCTTATCTCCAACTGACCACCAAAAAGCCAGAAGTGGAGCTGTGGCTCAAGTGGTAGAGCACTAGCCTTGAGCAGAAACTCTCATGGATAGCACCCAAGCCCTGTGTTCAAAACCCAGGGCTGGCACAAAAAGAAAAATAGTGGTAAGGTCTGGGGAGTTTATATAAAACCCTAGGTTCTATTTCCGTACTAGGGAGGGGGAAACATAAAATTCCTTAAAAAATATGGTCGTAAGAATTTATCCTTAGGGCTGGGAAGGTGGCTCAGTAGTAGAGTGCTTGCCTTGCATGCATGAGGCTCTGGGTTCGATTCCTCAGCACCACATAAGCAGAAAAAATCGGAAGTGGTGCTGTGGCTCAAGTCGTAGAGCAATAGCCTTGAGCTAAAGAGCCGAGGGACAGCGCCCAGGCCCAGAGTTCAGGCACCATGGCCGACAAAAACATAAAAAATAAATTATCATTAAACTTTTATGAAATAACTTTTTGGAGAAAAAAAGAAAAGGAAAATGTATGCATATTTTAGAGGATTTTAACATTTACATTTCTCTGGTGGTACTGTTTGAACTCAGGGCCTCAGGCTTGCTAGGTGGTACTCAGCCACTTTAGCCATGTGCTTAGCCTTTTTTTTGGCGGGGGGCGGTCCAGTCATGGGGCCTGAACTCTGAGCCTGGGTGCTGTCCCTCAGCTCTTCAGCTCAAGGCTAGCACTCTACCACTTGAGCCACAGCACCACTTCCAGCTTTTTTCTTTTTGCTTATGTGGTGCTGGGGAATCAAACCCAGGGCCTCATGCATGCAAGGCAAGCACTTTACCACTGAGCCACCTTCCCAGCCCCTAGCCTTTTTTTTTTTTTTTGCTTTAATTATTTTCCAGATGTCAGACTTTTTCCCTTAGGCCAGCCTGTAGTGGTCGTTCTGGGGCTTGAACTTGGGGATCAGGGATAGTAAGTACCTAGACCCTGTGCTCAAGGCTAGTGCTTTACCACTTTCAGCCACAATTCCACTTCCAGGTTTTTTTTGTGTTTTGTTTTTTTATCAGTCATGGGGCTTGAACCCTGGGCTTGGGCACTGTCCCTCAGCTCTTCAGCTCAAGGCTGTTGCTCAAGGCGAGCACTCTACCGCTTGAGCCACAGCGCCACTTCCAATTTCCTAGCGCTTTATTGGAGATAAAGAGTCTCACATACTTTCCTGTCGAAGCTGGCTGTGAACTGTGATCTTCAGATCTCAGCCTCCTGAGTAGCTAGGATGACAGGCGTGAGCCACCGGCACCTGGTAGCACTTCCATTTTTTGAGTGGTTAATTGGAGATAAGAGTCTCCTGGAAAGCCGGGCACCGGTGACTCATGCCTGTAATCCTAGCTACTCAGGAGGCTGAGATCTGAGGATCATGGTTCAAAGCCAGCTTGGACAGGAAAGTCTGTGAGACTCTTTATCTCCAATAAAGCACTAGGAAACCGGAAGTGGCGCTGTGGCTCAAGCGGTAGAGCACTCACCTTGAGCTGAAGAGCTCAAGCCCTGAGTTCAAGCCCCACGACCAACGAAAAAAAAAAAAAGTCTCCTGGGGACTTTTCTACCTGAGCTGGCTTCCAACCACAATTCTTAGCTCTCAGTCTCCAGAGTAACTAGGATTATAGGTGTGAGCCACCTACACCGAGCTCTGTCTTGTCCTCACACCTTTTTGTCTGCCGTGGGCCTAGAACTTGGGTCCTGGGTGCTATTCCTGAGCTTTTTTATTCAAGGCCAGTGCTCTTCCACTGGAGCCACAGCTAGACTTCTGGCTTTTGGGGGATTAATTAGAGGTAAGAGTGCCCTGCCCTGGCTGGTTTCAGACTGTGATTCTCAGGTCTCAGCCTTCTGAGTAGTTAGGGTTATAGGTGTGAGACAACAGTGCCTGCTTTGTCTCTTTTGTTGAGATGGGGGGACCGGGGCGGGGGGGGGGGGGGTGTCGTCTTACTAAGTTTTCCCAGGCTAGCCTCAAACTATAATCTTCTTGATCTCTGCCCTGGGAAACTGGAATTACAAGTGTAAGCCATTAGGCCTGGCCCTATAGGTTGATTTTATATTTTGGTAATAGGGCTTGAACTCAGGGACTTGAGCTTTTTTTTTCCCCCTCACAGCTGGCGCTCTGCCACTTTTAGCTTTTTCCTGGTTAATTGGGGATAAAAGTCTTTCATGTTTATCTGTTTTGGCTGGCTCTAAACTAAGACCCTCACCTCTGCCTCCTAATACAGGATTATAGGTGTGAGCCCCCAGGCACCCAACTTTAGTTGTTTTTTGTTTTTGTTGATTCTAGTCCTGGGGCTATCTGGGCACTGTCCTTGAGCTGCTGTGCCCAAGGCTACTACTCTACTACTTGCCTCAGCTCTACTTCAGCTTGGTGGTGGTTAATCAGAAAGTCTCTGGGACTTTCCTGCTTGGACTGGCTTTGAAACAGGCTCCTCAGATCTCAGCTTCCTTAGTAGCTAGGATTATAGGCATGAATCACTTGTGCTCAGTTTGTTTTGTTTTGGTTGCTTTCTTTAGTTAAACTTTAATTAGCATATACTAGTTGTACAGGAGGTTCATCATGACATGTTCACACATTCATACACTGCTTCTCACGTACCTCACGTTCTGTCACTGTTCTTTGTCCCTCCCTTACAGTTTAGAAATAACTAAAAGTACTGTTATCCTTGGGTGGTTATCCATCTCTTGGTCTTATAGATATGCACTGAAATCTGGTTCCTGTGACATTGGTTATTACGTGTGTGCGTGTGTGTGCGTGCATGTATGTGCGCGTACGTGCATGCATGCACTCAGGCACATGCATACATACCAGTACCAGAGCTTGAACTAAGGCCTTGGCTTATTTTTTTATAAGCCAAGGTCCTGGGGCTTGAACTCAGGGCCTGGGCACTGTCCCTTAGCTCTTCAGCTCAAGGCTAGTGCTCTACCACTTGAGCCACAGCGCCACTTCCAGATTTTTTCTTTTTTCTTATGTGGTGCTGAGGAATCGAACTCAGGGCCTCAGGCATGCAAGGCGAGGGCTCTATCACTGAGCCACCTTCTCAGCCCTGACCCTGAGATTCTTTGCTCAAGGCTAACACTCTGCCACTTGAACCACAGCATCACTCTGGTTTTTTTCTGAGTGATTCATTGGAGATTAGAATCTCATGGACTTCCCTGCCCAGGCTGGCTTTGAACTGCGATCCTCAGATCTCAGCCTCCTGAGTAGCTAGGATTGCAGGCATGAGCCAGCAGTGCTATTATTATTATTTTGAGGGAATCAGGATCTTACTATATTGAAACAAAAACAAGGCTCTGGGCATGGCATGGTTTCAGTGGTAGAATGCCTGCCTAGCAAGCATTGAGGCCTTGTATTCAACCTTTAGTACTGTTCCCTTCCCCCACAAAAAAAGTGTCACCTAGAGTTCTTTGGAATACCGTATTCTAGTTTCAGGTGTTTAGGAAGCTCTAACTTCCTCACAGACAAATGCCATGTGAAAGAGACCGGCTCCAGGTGTCTTCTTCCAACAGGACGGCTGCTTCCCCTGTTGGCGTCCGTCAGCGGCCCCACCGTAGGCAGGGCAGTGATTTTCAAACCAGAGTTACTAGATCCTTACATGGCTCCCTAAAATTCCCAGAATCATTATAGCAGAACAAAACTTAATTTTTCTTTCTAAAAATTTTAATTCTCTAGACACTTGAATCCAGACACAGAACTGAAAAGGTATTTTGGTGCTCGAGCAGTCCTGGGGGAGCAAAGGTAAGGTCCACACTAATCTATGCTCTAAGCTGTTCCATTCCTTTTCAGATTCTAGGGAAAGGAGGGAATGTTGAAGGGTTAAAAATTTCTGTGGGCTGGGAGGGGTGGGGGGGGGGTATGTAAGGCTGTAGAGGACGGCAAGTGAAATCCTTAGACTTGGTCTAAAATGAACACAAGGAGAGTGGGTCAAGATGCCCCCTCCCCCACATAGGATAGCTGAGCTCCATCCCTCACCTGCCTTTCTAGTATGTACATTGTTGTTTCATTTATTTGCTTATTTATTTATTTGGTCATGGGGTTTGAACTCAGGGTCTCATACTTGCTAAGCAAGCATTCTTCCATTTGAACCAAGCCTTATTCCCTGCCTCATAATTTTTGACAAGTTTTAAAATCTGTAAATTTTGAACTTCTAGTCCCTGAAGTCTTAGGTTCATTTTGCTTCCAAATCAGCTACAAAATTAACATAAGATTTAGGTTCTAGCAGGGCTTACCTATGTTGGTTTATTTAATTAATTAATTTATTTTTTGTTGGTCGTGAGGCTTGAACTCAGCCTGTGTACTGTCCCTCAGCTCTTGAGCTCAAAGCTAGTACCCTACCACTTGAGCCACAGCGCCACTTCTGGTTTTCTGGTGGTTTATTAGAGATAAGAGTCTCACAGACTTTGCTGCCTGGGCTGGCTTTGAACTGCGAACTTCAGATCTCAGCCTCCGAGTAGCTAAGATGACAGGCGTGAGCCACCGGCGGCCACCAGTTCGATTTTTTAATGTTATAAGGATGATATGCAGAGGATTTAGTAGTTGTTAACGGCTGGGAATGTGCTGCCAGCACAGCTGCTGTGATAAGCAGCATCCAGCATCCTCACACCTACAGAAAGCAAGCACAAAGGACCACGTCTGAGACTTGCTGTAGGAGCCATGTGTTCTGCTCTCTCTTTGCCCATCAAAATGACTAGAAAGCGTTTTTCTCTCTTGGGTAGAGGTCATGGAACTACAGGCTGGCCTCAGTTTTATAATCGCTCTTCCTTAGCCTCCTGAGTGCTGGAATTACAGGTGTGCCTTACCACTCCTGACCTTGGTCCTTTCTGTAAATTTTTTAAAAATTATTAAACTAAATATCTCTTGCTAAAAATTGAAGCAATTGGGCTGGGAAGGTGGCTCAGTGGTAGAGCGTTTGCTTTGCATGCATGAGGCCCTGGGTTCCATTCCCTAGCACCACATAAGCAAAAAGAAAAAAATCCGGAAGTGGCGCTGTGGCTCAAGTGGTAGAGCGCTAACCTTGAGCTGAAGAGCTGAGGGACAGCGCCCAGGCCCAGAGTTCAGTCCCTACGACCGGACCCAAAAAAAAATTGAAGCAATTTAGAAATGCCTTTCTGAGCCAAGCACCAGTGGCTCACGCCTCTAATCCTAGTTCCTCAGGATGCTAAGATCTAAGGATCATGGGTTCAAAGCCAGCCCTGACAGAAAAATCCCCATGAGATATATATATATATTTTTTTTTGTTGTTGTTCGTGGGGCTTGAACTCTGGGCCTGGGCACTGTCCCTGCACTCTTCAGCTCAAGGCACGCGTTCTACCACTTGAGCCACAGTGCCCCTTCCGGTTTTCTGGTGGTTTTATTGGAGATAAGAGTCTCACGGACTTTCATGCCCAGGCTGGCTTTGAACTGTGATCCTCAGATCTCAGCCTCCTGAATAGCTAGGATTACAGGCATGAGCCACCGGTGCCCAGCTCCCCATGATATTCTTTTTTTTGTTTTTTTGTCAGTCGGTCGTGGGGCTTGAACTCTGGGCCTGGGCGTTGTCCCTTAGCTCTTTAGCTCGAGGCTAGCGCTCTACCACTTGAGCTACAGCGCCACTTCCGGTTTTCTGGTGGTTTATTGGAGATAGGAGTCTCACGGTCTCTCCTGCCCGGGCTGGCTTTGAACCGCGATCCTCAGATCTCAGCCTCCTGAGTAGCTAGGATTACAGGCGTGAGCCACCAGCGCCCGGCCCCCATGATATTCTTATCTCCAACTAACCACTCAAAAACTGGAAGTGGGGCTATGACTCAAGTGGTAGAGGGCTGTCATTCTCCCTGCCCAGAGATAACCATTGTGGTGGGCTGAGTCTTCCCATGGCACAGAACACTTGTACTGGTCAGTAACAAGACTGGTTTTATAAACCACATTTCAAGTGTTACTGTCTTTTTGACAGTTAAAGGAGGGGAGGGTTTATTTTGATATAACAGGATTAAAGTAGGGAGAAATGGAAAAAAGAAACATTTCCTGCTCCCCATACAGGAAATGGGAGTTAAAGACTCTCCCTTTGAGTGTTAGTTTGTATGCCAGGGTTATTTACTTACTTCTGATGCAAAGTTGTGTCTGGCAAATGGCTGCAGTTCCCTGCATCTGCCACATTTTATAAAATTGTCCAAGGTGTTCTCATTTTCTGTTACTTGAATATTGCTGCTTCACCCTCCAAAGAAGCTGTACAGCTTAGACTCCTCCATCCACAGTAGCGAAGTGCATATTAAAATCTGTCATAACATATAGACAAAGAAGTCTTTTTTCTCTCTTTCTCTTTTTTTTTGGGGGGGGGTCCGGTCGTGGAGCCTGAACTCTGGGCCTGGGCGCTGTCCCTGAGCTCTTCAGCTCAAGGCTAACGCTCTACCACTTGAGCCACAGCGCCACTTCCCGGCTTTTTTCATTTTTGCTTATGTGGTGCTGAGGAATCGAACCCAGGGCCTCAGGCATGCAAGGCAAGCGCTCTACCACTAAGCCATCTTCCCAGCCCCTCTTTTTTTTTTTTTTTTTTTAGCCATAGATAGATAGTTTTTGTGCTGCCCTGGGCTTGAACTCAGGGCCTGGGCACTGTCCATGAGCTTCTTTTTGCCTCAAAGCTAGTGCTTTACCACTTGAGCCATAGATCCGCTTTCAGCTTTTTGGTAGCTTATTGGAGATGAAAGTCTTCAAGCTGGCTTTAAACCCTGGTCCTCAGATCTCATCCTGAGTATGGGATTACACTCATGAGCTATTGGTACCTGACTTTTTTTTTTCACAGCCTCACTAGGTTTCCCAGGCTGGTTTTAAATTCACAATCAAGTGATTTCCCCCCACCTACCTCCTTAGTAATCTAAGCTATAAATGTGTATCATCGTGCCCCATCCATTTTTTTTGTTTTGTTTTGTTTTTTATGTCGGTCCTGGGGCCTGAACTCTGGGCCTGGTTGCTGTCCCTCAGTTCAAGGCTAGTGCTGTACCACTTGAGCCACAGTGCTACTTCCGGCTTTTTCTGCTTATGTGATGCTGAGGAATCGAACCCAGGGCCTCATGCATGTGAGGCAAGCACTCTACCATTGAGCCACCTTCCCAGCCCCTTGTTATACTTATAATACTATATTTTTGACTACATTTATGTCTTCTTCTTTTTTTTTTTTCCCTCGTGCCAGTCCTGGGGTTTGAACTTGGGGTGTGGGTTCAGTCCCTGAGTTTTTTTTGTTCCAGTCTAGCTCTATCACTTGAGCTACAGCTCCATTTTCAGATTTTTGGTGGTTAATTGGAGATAAGTCTCACATACTTTACTGGAAGGCTGGCTTCTAACTGTAGTGGTCAAATCTCAACCTCCTGAGTAGCTAGGATTATCAATCAGTGTGAACTCCCAGCACCCAGCAGACTTACATTTTTTTGGGGGGGGAGGGTCTAGTCGTGGGGCCTGAACTCTGGGCCTGGGCGCTGTCCTTCAGCTCTTCAGCTCAAGGCTAGCGCTCTACCACTTGAGCCACAGCACCACTTCCGGCTTTTTTCATTTTACTTATGTAGTGCTGAGGAATCGAACCCAGGGCCTCAGGCATGCAATGCAAGCGCTCTACCACTGAGCCATCTTCCTAGCCCCGAGACTTACATTTTTGAAGACATACATATGCCAGGCATCGGCGTTGGCATTGGTGGCTCACACTAATTGATAACCCTAGCTTCTCAGGAGACTGAGATCTGAAGATTGTGATTTGAAGCAGCAGGAACCTTGGTGAGACTCATATCTCCAGCTAGCCACCAAAAAGAAAAAAGGCTGAAAGCAAAGCTATGGCTCAAGTGTTAAAGCTTCTAGCCTTGAGCAAAATAGCTAAGGGACAATGCCCAAGCTCTTGAGTTCAAGTCCCAGTACCATGACACACATACACACAAAGTGAGTCCTAGACTTGGCATGGTGGGACATGCCTTCTTGGAAGACAGGAGTTTCAGGCTAGCGCAGGCTATAGTGAGGCCTGAGTTTAAATATTCCCCTGCCCACATGATAGATGAAATCAGTTCCCTCCCTCCCCAGCTCCCTACGCCATCTCCAGTGCCTATATGTCTGTAAACCTCTACGTGCCCTTCCAGAACCCCTAAGAAGTACCTTCCCTGCCACACTCCAGCACCAGGTACCTCCTTCCAGAACCACTGCACATGAGACTTGAAACAGCTCTGAGCCTCCATTATTCTCCCTTTGTGCCCTACCAGTTACCCAGGGCCTTGCCCCATTTTATTTGGGACATGCTTCTTTTTTACAGCTATTTTTCTCCTACAGTTTTTCTTTTTGGGAGAAAAATATGCTTTTTAAAAAATTATGTTTCTGAGAGTCTGGCATCTTAACTGATTCCTTTTTTTTTTTTTTTGCCAGTCCTAAGGCTTGGGCCTAGGTACTGGCCTGGGCACTGCCCTTGAGCTCCTTTTGCTCAAGTCTATCACTTTATTAACTAAGCCACAACTCCATTTTTGGCTTTTTCTGTGATTAATTGGAGATGAGTTTCATGAACTTCTCAGCTTGGGCTGGCATCAAACCACAGTCCTCAGATCTCAGCCTCCTGAGTAGCTAAGGCATGAACTATTGGTGCCCAGCTTTTTTTTTTTTTTTTTTTTTTTCAGGTTTTAGGTTCATGCTTGTTATGCTGGCACTCTACCACTTGAGCCACACCTCCAGTCCAACTTTCTGCTGGCTAATTGGAAATAGAGTTGAGTGGACTTACCTGTCCAATGGCTTTGAACTTCATTTTTCCAGATTTCCACTTCCTGTATAGCTAGAATTATAAATGTGAGCCCCAGTACCTGGTGCTCTTGCACATGTTTTTCTTGTTGTTTTTTCCTATCGCTTTCTCTCTCTCTTAACAAAATAGTTTAAGTTATCTAAAAAGCATAGAGAAAAGCGTGCACATGGTCATCACTCCATTCCAGATCTAACCTTCACTGAAACAGACGTTCCTTCCTCTACCATCATTGTCTGTGTCTGGCAGGTTAATCCTGACCATTCATGGGAAGTCTAGGTCCTTATGGTAGTGCCCCAACACCCAGTAATAATTCAGAGCACTGGCCCTGGGGTCAGAGTCCTGGTACCTTGTCCCCAGCCACTACCCCAAACTCCACAGCCATGAGAATTCTACAGATACCTGAGCTTCCCTTTCCCTCCAGCG